>NC_067115.1:21387116-21464645 GCF_021347895.1 Acanthochromis polyacanthus | reverse complement strand
GGAGCAGACCTGATCCCCTGTAATCTAACCAGTGATGTAATGCCTGGTGCAGCCACCATAATATGTTACATAACCTTATAAAAGGCTTATGCACCCCAGGGTTCACAGGGTTCATTCTGGGTATGAATGGCTGTTTTGTCAGGCCCAAATGTAAAATGATCAAAATGCAAATTAATCCAATAATGAGTAATAAGATCAAGTTAAGATCAAGTCAAATCAACAAGCTATGAGGAATTTTCTCATAGCTTGTAGCTCATTGCTGTAGCCACTACAGAATTCCTACTTTGCACTACTGTACGTTTTTATTATGCAAAAATCAAGAACCTGCAATCAGCTCTGAGTATTATCAAGAAGCATCAAGAGTTATCATACAGTTGTACTCCATCAAGAGGACCTGTTAAAAAAAGACCCAGCCTTACTAAGAACGATGCAGAGCGGCAGCACTTACACAAACAGCAACATTCAGCAATCAAAATGGCTATAGTCAAATGAGTATTAATGTACCAACTCACAGCATACCTCCTCGGCCCCCAACTGTTCTGAGCTCAGAGGAAAAAGCTTTTGATTTGGTTGTGACTGGCAGCTCGTGTAAACACCGCATCAGCTAGTGAGCGATAGAGGTGACTGGGAGAGAGCTGAACGCTTGCCAAAAGCTGCAAAGCCAAGTTTGGCCCTATAGCACTCTGTGCGTGTGTGCATATGTGATGAAAAGAGGGTTTGTATGCGCAGGCATGTGTGTGTACATACAGTATGCGAGCACGTGTGTCTGTGTTTAACCCATTTACGTAACAGTCGGGGTCCCTGGGTTCAAGCAAATTTAAAGACTGAGCAAGCAAGAAAAGCAGGGAGAAAAATAAGTAGAGGAAGGAGCTATACAAGGAGGGTAGGGGTGGGGGGTGGGGGGGTGGGGGCAAGCAAGCATGTTCTGCCAAATAAAAAGAAAAACCCACAAAAAAGGGGAGGATGAGGTGGGTTTGAGAACTTTAAAGAAAGACAGCAACGTGACAAGGAAGAAAACGTAAAAGAATAGACTTCAGGGTGGATAAAGGAGGGAATAAAAAGGGAAAGTACAGCAGAGAGAAGGAAAATCCTGATTTTTCCACTGCTTTCCTTGTTTCCATGCACAGGGTCTCTGCTCAAAAGTGGAGGCACAAATTGACAGGCACCTGACAAAGGGATTCAAATGGAGGAAGTTTGAAATAGCAGAGGTTGAACACACTTCTGAGGCCAGACACCAGGCTGGTTGGACGACACTGCAAAGAGATTAGGAAACTAAGATGTTGCCCTTGACAGAAAGTAGTGAAGAGTCAGACAGAGAAGAGAGTGTGCGAAAGTGTCAAGAGAATGAGAGACCAGGAAGAAAGACAGGGAAAAGGGGACAGAAAAAGATGAGAAGGGGCAAAAAGCATGAAAGAGAGAAGCAAGATGGAGAGAGTGGAAGAGAGAGAAACAGAGAAAAAGAGAGAAGCATGAAGGCTTGTTTCTGGTGGGACTCCAAGAGCCAGCATCTGTTTGGCTTGGGCTCAGAAAAGTCTAGTGTTTCACCCTGCAGCGCCCGGGGGAATGCTATTCCAGGCTGCATGGGCTTCTATGAAAAACAGCTTTATGTGGAAAAGGGGAGATGGAGGGAACCGGAGAAAGAGAGGCAACAAGGGAAGGAAGGAGAGCAGGAGTGAGAGGAAGGAGGAAGGGAAGGAAAAAGACAAAGTGGAAGAAGGGAGAAACTGGGCAGAAGAAACGGGAGACATACGGTGGAGAGATGAAATCATGAAGAGAAGCATCTGAATAAGAGGAAAATGATGAATGGAAAATGTAGTGCCTTTTGAGATATTTTGAAAATGACAAAGAATGAAAATGAGCAAAAGTAACAGCAACAAAGCACAGTGGAAATGAGTGTCATGTTTTTGTCTGTCAATTTCACCTGTTCACAATCTGTACTCAAGCTCCCCCAACAACAGTTTCTACTTATTCAAAACTCAAAAAAGTGGGGGTGGGAGGTAATGAGGCAACCACAACTGCACGCACACACGCACACACAGAGGATTTAAGTCCCTCCTAAGCATCTGGGTTAGGACAGCTGTGCAGTGCCTCTCAGTCCCGGGCCTCCTCACCTGTCAGTCAGACGGCTGAAACTCCCCAAGGGACAGCAAACAGCTGGCAGACAGGTGCTACTGCCGTCCACCTCCCAAACCACACCTGTGTGCGTCTCTGTGTGTGTTTGTATGTAGATGTATACTTCTGCACTGATAACACGATATTCCTTCATCTTTCAGCGTTTCTATAAGCATGGACAGGCACAAACACACATCTAAGAACATCTAAGGTGGCTTCATCTTAGAAAGAATCAAACTGGGAGTCAATCAGTATCTGGCTGCACAAGCCGAACCACTCTACTGCTCAGCAAAGCAATATATGATGTATGATGTTGGTAGTGTCTGTGTGTTAGGGAGTTGGGGGAGTTATGGTATTAAAGCAGAGCCCTGGGCTTAATCAAAAGCAGAGGCACTTTCCCCTGGAAAAACAATGAGGGAAAGCAAAGTTTACATGAGCTAATTGACAGAGAGAGGAGAGGAAGGATAGATGGATGGGCGAGTGAAGGAAGTTGGAAAGGAAGAAAATAAACATACAGGGGAGTTAAAGCATGGCGACAGATGGAGGGAAAAAGAGGAAAAGAAGGAATTGTCAGTGTGATGCAGTGAAATAATGAAAATATGCTTTTCATTTCTAGATACTTCACCACCAACGTCTCTGTCTGTCTAACCCTGTCTTAAGCTTTCCTGTCCTCTTTTCCGCATCCAAATGCAATAATATTGCTCCAATCAGTACCACACATTATTTTTTTCTGATTTATGGTATACACGTAAACGTAAACATATGATTGTGGTATGTTCAATTTCATTTAATTCTACAGTTGAAACATCTCTCTCTTTCTCTACTGCTCTCAATCTCACCCCATCTAGATCCCCCTGGAACACATAAGCCTGTACTATCCTTGTACTATCAGCTTTGGGGGATTTCAGTCATTTTAAGGCATTTCACTTGTCCAGCCTGGATTGATGTTGAGTAAAGCAGCTCCCAAAACCAACAAACCTGCACATAAAGCTCTTCAGGGTTGGTTGAGGACAGACCAGAGAGAGACAGACAGACACAGACAGACAGAGATGATTATAGGTAGGTGTGAGATGACCAGAGGCCTTGAAATTCTTGAAACTGACATTCATGTGGAAAAGTTTCCAGATTGATGCCAGGTCCAGCAGGTTTTTTTTTTTTCTTTTTTGTGGCTGCAGTGTTGAGGTTTTGCTGTGAGCAGGGTGGGCTGGTATAAAACTTTTACCAGCAGTTCATTTGGGACATAATACTTAATCACACTAATTATCCACCCATTTAAATAAGGATTACACTTAATGCAATAAATAAAGCCTGGATGCATCTATATAGTCTTTTTTTTTGCAAAATAATAGCATAACTTTTGCCTATGTTGTATTCAGTTTTCTAGATAACAGTTTTACAACTGTATTTATGGAGCACTTTTTAAAAAAGACAATAAAAGCAGATATGGCAAGTAATATAATAATAATAATAAAACATAAAACATGACAAGACAAAATAAAGAACTACAGTAAAAAAAAAAAAAACATTAAAGAATAAGCTATATGATAAAAGTGAGTCTTAAGAAGAGATTTAAAGCATGAGTTTGACTGTTTGACCTGCAGGCAGGGTGTTCCACAGCTGATGAGCCCAAACAACAAAGGCCCGGTCATGTTTAGTAACACGTTGAGACTTTGGAACTATTAAAAAGTGCCCTGATGGAGGATTGCAGTTAAAGATAAGGCTCACAGTGACTAAGCAAAACACAGAAGTAGACAGGAGACTGACCATACAAAGTTCTAAAAGGCAAGTGAGCTTTAAAAATCACTTTTAAAAGTCCCAGGTATGCGGTGAAGCGCAGCTAGATCTGGGGTAATGTAGTCGCTTCTCTTGGTACGTATTAAGCATTTTGAATTACCTGCAGTATTTGGATGTTTTATGTGCCAATACCACCATAACGTACATTAAACCAGTCAAATCTGGAGGAGATTAACCCTTTAAGCTTCAGTGTACCGCCGGCGGTACACCTACTAATTTGCATAGGAATTTCAGGAATGTCCGACGGGTGCAAACGCGATTATACAAACACTATACACCGATGGAAAGCTTAGATTCTCATGAATCCGCCGGTATAAACCACTTTCAGATGCGATTACCACAGCGGGTGAGAAAAACACATTTGTCCGACAAAAACAAATATTCATCCATCCGTTCTCTATACACGGCTTCAAAGCACACAGCGCGACTCACATTTCCGGGTTTATTATTACACACAAAAAAAAAGATTCCACAAAAAACGGCCATAATCCAACCTTTTACATCAGATGACACAAGCCAGTAAACTATTTTGTCCAAAACATGTCCTGAAGTCGGTATAAAATCCCCGAATCGGTCGTTTTCAAGGAAATGCACCTCCCGATGCGCGTCCAATATTCCCCGTATTTTTCGTAATTTTTTTTATTTAAAAATAGAATATTAGCGATTTTTTGTACTGAAAACGGCTGGAATTGACTGAAGCTTAAAGGGTTAAAGCAGCATACATTGATCTTGTCTTTTAAGTTTTGGCACATCCATTGAAAAACTGACACAAAAGCACCCTTAACCCTTAAATGCATAACTCAGGTTGCTGGAGATTGGGACTATGCAAATATAAAATATCGCAAACCTTATCCCTAAAGCTAGGCACTTATCACATAACACCTCGCTGCTCCACACATCAGTCAGCAGAACAAGACAGTGGTTGTACTGGACTGCTTGCAAGTATGCTAAATACTCCCTCCACTTGAACACACCAATCCAGCCTGTTGTCTTAAATAAAAACAGATAATCAGTCAACTTGCCTGGTGAAGAAGAGTTAAAAGAAACCACACAACACCACCACAGAAAGAGCATTGTGCATCACCTCAAAGGCCGGGGCTACTCCTGCTATCTCCAACCAACACATCATTACTCTTCTCCATTCAATCCTTTCTGTTTCTGAGGTGTCTCCCTCAGGCAATGCTTTCTCTAGAAAACTGTAAATATCCCAGCTAAGTGACTGGTTGAGCTTACGAGTGCATTAGTGTTATCTTTGGTTGTGCAGCTCTCCTGGTGATTTATAGCTAAGGACCTTCACAGTAAATAAAGAGAAGATGATTCCTGAACCAACAGTATTTAACACTTTGATTTTTCATTTGTCAACAAGACAAGATTGGTCTATTAATTCCTTTACAGTTAAATGTTTTTTGCTTTTCTTCATCATTTCATTTATTTATGGTTACAAATTGTTCCTATACCAGATTAAAGCTGCTGTCCGGAGTTTCCGTTTGTTTTCAATTTATGTATCATTTTTTAACAAAGCTTAAATGTGTTAGTCTAGTTCGATACTATAATATAAAGTTAGTATAACGCGATATGAAAATTTATTCCTGAGCTCCGCCTTCCTCTCATAGACCCCCATGTTATTCCAAAAAGCGCCGGTTGCTGCCGACCAATCAAGTTCGAGCTTCAGCTTTGTCATGCTGTCAATCAACGGTTACGCGCACAGCAAGCAAGCCCATGCAGAGGTGGGCGAGCTACGCACTACGCAACCGCGCGCACATTTGTTTTGCTTGTGGAGGAGAGAGCATCAGGGCTCAGCAACTTCCAGAAAAGTTACCAATCCCACGGCTTGTCAGGCCAAGAGACTGCAGGACGTTTTTTGGCTCGGGGTGCTCGCGTCGCTCCCCGACCACGGCCTCCATAGCCCCCCTGACGGCTTCGTTTAGATGCCCGACCTCTGGAGGAAGATGTTGGGGCGTCTGGGACATACTCTTCGTCAGAGGAGTCATGCAATTCTGAACTCTAGATAGAAATAAATAAACAATCTAACACATATACACGCGTAAATGCACTAAGTTTGATAAACAACGTCATCGAGAGGGATACACGAGTGTAATCACATATTGAAACTTTACTAGTTCGTCCTAGCAGATTCATGTTATTTTGGTATTAGGACAAGTTAGACTCAATACAGCATTCTAACGTAATTCCTTTATTATTTACTAAATGTACTAAATGTAGAAGAGGGGAAAACAGCAAAACAGGCGAGATGCTGCAGCACTCCGGGCACTTCTCTCATGTACTGCGCGCGTGCACAAATAAAGGGGCGAAATCAGAGGGAGGGTGGGACCTCCGGTGTTTTGGGAGACGCTGCGATTCAAACTCCGGACAGCAGCTTTAAAGTGAAATCTAATGCAGAGTTCAGATATATCCTCCTGTAACATGCTGATCTCATTTTCTACACCTTTTACTATTTTTGTTTGGTATATTTTTCATCACGTATTCACAAAACAATTTAGGGCAGCTAAGAGGTGTGACAAACCAAACATTACAGTGTGGAGTGAAGCAATTTTATTTGTTTTTACATTGCATCTCTGCATACAAATATAATATAAACTACTCCTATATATATAAATATATATATAAAAATATATATAAAAATATATATATATAAAAAGCAAATAGTTACTCTGGATGGCATCACATTGGCCTCCAGTACTACTGTGAGGAATCTTGGAGTTATTTTTGACCAGGACATGTCCTTTAACTCACACATAAAGCAAGTCTGTAGGACTTCCTTTTTTCACCTGCGTAATATTGTAAAAATCAGGAACATTCTGTCTCAGAGTGATGCAGAAAAATTAGTTCATGCTTTTGTTACTTCCAGGCTTGACTATTGCAATTCCTTATTATCGGGTTGTCCAAATAGTTCTCTCAAACATCTACAGTTGATCCAAAACGCTGCTGCGAGAGTACTGACAGGAGTTAGCAAAAGAGATCATATTTCCCCTATACTTGCTTCTCTTCACTGGCTTCCTGTTAAATCCAGAATAGAATTTAAAATCCTTCTTCTGACATATAAAGCTCTTAATAACCAATCTCCATCATATCTTAAAGATCTGATAGTACCTTATTATCCTAGTAGAACTCTTCGCTCTCAAGCTGCAGGCTTACTTGTTGTTCCTAGAATTTCTAAAAGTAGAATGGGAGGCAGAGCCTTCAGTTATCAGGCGCCTCTCCTGTGGAACCTGCTCCCAGTTTGGGTTCGGGAGGCAGACACCCTCTCTATTTTTAAGACCAGGCTTAAAACGTTCCTTTTTGACAAATCTTATAGTTGGGGCTGACTGGGTGACCCACAGGGGTTCGGCTTGTGTCTTCATTTGCACAGCTGACTCCCTCTTGGACGTCCCTTCGTTCTGCCTCTCGTCATGCTGCTATAGGCCTAGGCTGCTGGGGGACTTCTCTTGATGCACTGAGCCCTTCTCTATCTACGTTTACATTTAATATGTATACCGTTATTGCAGTACATTCACTCTGTTTCCCCCTGTGCTATTTCTCCGAGTGTCCCTGGTCCCAGAGCTGGATGCTTCAGATCTGCGGTTGATGTTCCACCAGCTGGTCCAGTCTCCACCATGTCCACTGTGGGATGCTGCTGCTGACCTTCCTCCAGCCCTCTGCTTCCAACTCCCTTTTTCCACCAGTTAACTCTGCATCGCCTTCACTATACTGTTATGCTAACTTACATACTGTTTGAATTTTACTGCTAGCTATATATGGAGTATGTTTAATGTCAGAGCCGTACATCATAAGAGTAAATTATGAGTCAGTTTTCAATGTTAGCTTATACTTTGTCTGTGTCACATATCCTGTCATGCATGTATCCAAATGTGTGTTGTGTTTTCCTTGCTTTCCCACCCCTCCCTCTTCTCCCATCCCTCCCCCTTGCCCTCTTCTGTCCTTCTCAACCCGCCCGGCCAGCAGGCAGATGGGTCCCCCCTATATAGAGCCGGGTTCTGCTCGAGGTTTCTTCCCTGTTAAAAGGGTGTTTTTCCTTGCCACTGTCGCCTTTGGGCTTGCTCTGGGGGTCAGGCATTTGGGTTCTGTAAAGCGTCTTGAGACGAGTTGACTGTAATTGACGCTATATAAATAAAATTGAATTGAATTGAATTGAATTGAATATAAAATATCTCATGCTCAAGTCAAAAGCACTAACAGAAGTAGACTGTTATTTCACAATGTGTCAGTACTGTAAAGATTGAAAATTTTGTCTTACATGCTAAACTGTGTGTCTAACCCCCTTTACAAATCCATAAAAAATACGGAATAATCTTTAGTTTTATTCATTATAAACACAAACTTAATTTGTGAAAACTAATCGACTTTAGACGGCTATAAGTGCTGAATAAATATTAAACAATTTGTGAACTAACTAATGTTTAAATGGTTTTCACATTTTCAATATTATTTTGAGAGACTGACAAGTACATAATGCATTCCAATTATGTCATCTGCTAATTTGTGAAACTTCACAAGTTTACAGTTGTCTGCAATTCCAACTTGTCACCACTTGCCACCTACTGCTATCTATAATTATCAGTACATTTAAAAAGACAAAAAGTCATCTGGTCCATCTTTGATGAGAACGGACATCGAACAGACAGAGATATAATTAAATGCATCAGAAAGAAAATGTGAAATTCTAGTGGCATGTCTGTAGGGGAATCACCATTCCATGAAGGAATAAATGCGCTTTTAAGGTCAGTTTTTGCAGCTACTATTGCAAGTTTCAAAATTCACAGAAGTATAAAAATCATGTGTTCAGGGCATATTTAAAACAGCGATATTCTCTAGAATGTTTTTGAGTTCACTGCCCCGATCAGGTCGGTAAGCTTGAATTAACTGTACTGATGAGGCTTTCCTCTGGCTCTGTGCCACTGAGCTACCCTTTATTGTACAACCAATTATTTTGTGAACACATTACCGTATGCTGTAGCTATTTCACACACCACTGCTTATCCACTTGATTGCAATTGATTTCAGAAAAAGAACACACAAGCGTGGAAAATCTGCAGATAAAGAAAATGCATCAGAGAAGACACACAGACACACACACACACACACACTCAGAGCCATATGGGCCATAGCATAAATGATTTGGCTGTTCTAATGAGCACTTTTCAATGAATGTTTACTGCTACATTGAAACCGTCTGCATTCATCAACACTCTCTCTCTCTGTTCTGTGATGAGACAGCCATATGATTTCACTTATCCACGGCCTTGGTCTGAGAGCCTCTAGACTGAGGATAGTGACGAACTAATAATCCCCCTTTCCTGCAATTATCCCCCCCACACCATCATTCTCTCTTTCTCCTTTAATTCTTCTCTTGCCCTCTCAGTCACTGTTCAGCTTTGTCTTCTCCTCTTTTCCCTCTCACTTCATTCCTACAGTATGTTTATTTTTCTTTTGTCCCTATCTCATGCACATATAAACTTCTTTCTCCAGCCTGTCGTTTCACTTTATGCAAACACTTTTGATTATACCCGATTTGTGACACCAATACTCACTCCTTCGTCTTTGTATATATTTTTGTTGTATAAATGAAACCTGCTCACCTTTCCACTTCCAGCCTATAGGGGAAACCCTGGCAGACTGAACGAATGAGAATACAGTATGTGTGTCCAATGGTTTACATAGATAGGTTACCAAATTCCACATCCTGTTACACAATCCTGCAGATGTGTGCAGTATGGGGGATGTGTTTACCTCCAGAAAAACGGCTCATTTCTTTATGTGGCAGACAGAAAAGACGAAAGAACGGACAGAAAGCAAGAAAGATACAAAGCAAGCAAGTAAAAAAGAAAGGAAGCAAGCAAATATGAAGGAATGAAAAAGGGGATTTTCCTAAACCACTGCCAATAATCAAAATCCAATGTATCTAAATGAGAAGGAGGTCCTGATATAACAGCTCACGCCTGTGGTTTTCTCTGACTGGATTCAACTGGGTCTAATATCCTTCTTTGCTAAAGGTTGAGAAGAAGACTGTATGAAGTCAACAGCATGCTGATGGCTTGTGACAGACAACGCCATTTACAGAGGCGGTGATGTAATCCACTGGAGGGCTTTGTGGCGAAACTACAGACGCCCTCACTGATTGACTCTCTCTTGGGAGAAAGCAGGCAGAAAGAGAGACGGCAGGAGGAGGAGGAAGGTGGTATGGTTAATGTGAAATAAAAAGTTAATGACATACTGTGTTAGAATTTGCTCTGGCATCGGGTTCATGTGTATCACAAGTTACTCCCATACAAATCAATGTGCGTGATCAATAAGCCTGTGTCAGACTGTTTTAGCTCACGCTGGCTAGGGGTCAGTGCTCAGCCAGAAATCATACAGTTCAGCCTGGGACGTAAGGCCAAGTAAGGTCTTATGATTAGCTCTTGGTTTAGGCTAACAGCCACAGATCCTCCAGCTTTGGCTCCTCCATAGTTGATAGTGATTATTTGGGCTTATTGACAAGCTAATGGTGAATCAGGGCTATGAGGGATTGCTTAGAGAGGATTACTGAATGAAGTAGTGGGGATATAAGGGACATGATGACAGAAATTGTGACGATGATAATGGGGCCAGGCTAATCACTGCAGGATGGAAAGAAAGCCAGGGGATAGTTTAGTGAAAGAGGGGCAACTGATAGCGGCAGAAAGGTAAGAAGGGAGTAAAGCATTTGCTCTTTGTTATATTAGGGCTGGAATCACACGGGGTAATCTACATTACAAGACAATGAGAATATTTTACCAGTGATACCACAATACACTCAGTGCTACTACATATAACAAACAGTACTGTTAAAAAGTTTGGGGTCACTTAGAAATGTCCTTATTTTTGAAAGAAAATCTTTTTTTTTTCAATGAAGATAACTTTAAATTAACCAGAAATGCAGTCTTGACATTGATAATGTGATAAATGACTATTCTAGCTGGAAATGACAGATTTTTCATGGAATATCTACATAGGGGTACAGAGGAACATTTCCAGCAACCATCACTCCTGTGTTCTAATGCTACATTGTGTTAGCTAATGGTGTTGAAAGACTGATTGATGATTAGAAAACCTTTGTGCAATTATGTTAGCACATGAATAAAAATGAGAGTTTTCATGGAATTCAGACAGGAAATTGTCTGGGCGATCCCAAACGTTTGAACAGTAGTGTATACATATATAATCAATGTGACGCATGAAAAAAGCATCAAGTTTTGCATTGGCGCAGGTAGGAAAAAAATTCAAACAATACCCAGCTCAAGCAGAACTCAATCACACGTGAGCAAAAAGGATACATGGTACAACATTCAAGAAAACAGCTACGGGCTTAAAGCTGAACTACCGGAAAGCAGAATAATTTGAAGTTTACGTGTCTTGAATAAAGAAAGAAAAAACTTCTGTATCCCTCAGTGTATTGTGTGTTCCTCATGCATTGTAAGACTGTACAACATTTCACTGAAGAATTACACTGATTTTTATTCCCAACTCTACTTTCTACTGTAAGTAACTTTGATGAGATCATTGATGAGCACACACTAATGAAAGCCAAAGAGCTCTGAGTTAAAGAGTGAACCGACTGAAGCAGAAAGCAGCAGGGCGATGCAGGCCAGGCTGAGACACGGAGCCAATCAAACACAAGGTGGAGTGACTCGCTCAGATTAACTCTCCTCTGGTTTTTCAAACAACACTGACAGATGCATACCCCTCCGCACTTCCATTTGTCAGAGATCTATTCCTGCACTTAAAGCAGACACACTCTCTCTCTCTAAAACACACACACACACACACACACTCCCATACACATGCTTACACACACTCTAACGGCTTACACTACCTTTGTCACC
The DNA here is from genome assembly GCF_021347895.1 of Acanthochromis polyacanthus. Classification (NCBI taxonomy): domain Eukaryota; kingdom Metazoa; phylum Chordata; class Actinopteri; family Pomacentridae; genus Acanthochromis; species Acanthochromis polyacanthus. Next base: position 21,452,877 of record NC_067115.1, on the reverse strand, counting down.
TCCCACACATTGGTTATCTCCAAGGACACAAAACCCACAAGATCCCCTACCCAATTTCCACGCATGCAGCCTAAATGGAGCTGTAAGCAGGCATTAAGCCTGACAGGGAGAAAGGGAACAGGAAAAAAATACCAATGTTGGAGAAAAGGAGATGGATGGAGGGGAATAGGGAGTGCGGGAGGGGAAGGAGGGAAGAAACAGGAGGTGGATTTCTATTTAACACACCGACTTTCATCTCTGCTTTACAACATACTTAGGCAGGGTTTTCTGGGGAAGGTGCACACTCTCTGGATGGTGCACACGAATGTTCCCCCTCCTTACTCAGACAGAAAAAGACACAATGAACCCTCTGTACTTTCTTCACCGGGGGGACACGCACAAAAAAAGTATTGCGATTCCAACCAGATTCAAGAATGTCTTGGTTGCTAGCCAAGGTATCTGAAATAATACTCCACACAGCTCACAATACTTTATGTAACGTTTTTTAAATCAGAGATTAGAGGTGATCTCCTTTCACTGTTAATGCTCCAACCAGTCTGATTGGTGTATCTGTAGTTGAGACTGGATGCAAGCCAAGAAAGGAACCGTAGGCAGCACTGGGCAACAGTCCAGGATGGAAATATATAGCTGGATACTTCAGAAATAGATACACATACGTCTGACTTAAGTCTCCACTTTTAAGCAAAACGCTAAGTCTTAAGCAGCCATCATGAGGTAAGTCGAGCATATTTCAATGTCTTTACAAATTTTCAAAGTGCTTTCCAATATGTTTGTTCAGAAAAGCATTGCTGGCTGACTTTTGGTCATTTTTTCAGATATAAAGTCTGGGGAGCAACAAAGAGCGAGCTTTAACACTGTACACCACAGAAATAGTAGCATAGACAGGTACAACAAAGGCTGAGAGATAGCTCAAGGAATACAATGGCACACATTGCCACAAAAACCACACGTGTTCTCACCTTATTCCAACAACTCCCCCCCATTAAACCACAAACCGCCTGAGTTCAGAATTCCCACACACTTATTTAGACCAGTGACTGATCAAGGACAGAAATGAAAGCAGTTTCTCTTATTCTCACTCATTCTTCCACTCTTCCATCAAGAGCCCGTGGGCCATCTCAGTCTTCCTGTCTGCAGCTGTGTTGGATGGCCTTTTATGCCAGTACTGGTCTTCTCATCTCCCTGCCCTCTTTCTCTGTCTCATTCTCTGCATTTACGCAAGATGTACTAAGGGAATTCAGGTTAAAACATTAATTAAGAAACATGCTCTGATTCACTGCAGTCGTCTACTTGTGACAGGCTCGCAGTACATTTGCTGGCGTTTCTTTTTCTGACAACTGCCATTTTTTGTTGAATGTATGGCACAAAGAGACAACGGGTTCTGTCGTCAGACAGCAAACAACTTTTGCTTACTGTGTAGATGTGTGTATATAAATAGCCTACCGCTCAGTTGTGAAAGCCAAATTGTTCAGACTTTATTTCAGTCTCAGTTTCAGCTGTATAGAACTCATTAATTTGGATACAAGGACACACAATTAGGAGTAATTATCTCTCCATTTATCCCTCAACACCACTGTTCTCAGTCTAAAGGCACTGACATGCATACAAGCATGTAAAATAAAAAGATCGAAGAAATCAAGTTTATCCAGCAGAATCTATCTGTGACAATTATGATCTTGAGGCAGATAAAAGAAAGCAAATATAAACTCATTTCTTAATTAACTGAAATTTATGACATGAAGAATATTCATAAAATTCTGGTTATGTAACTAGATGTAAACAAGTATGACACAACAAGACACAAACCATAGCGACCTTACTAAGAGATTACCTGACAAGCACAGAAGACTAAAATATTATTCTGACCTCTGAGAAATCTACAGAATGCAAGAAAAAGAAAAAAAAAACGTCCTAAGTGAGTGACTGGCTATCTGATGCAGTCAGTCTGCCGACTAGCAGGGTTAATGAGCTGTCTCACTGTCTGGCTATCATTACACGACAGAAGCTTATCTGACCAGTGGCCAAGACAGTAGTCATACTGTTCACAGAATTCCCATCTTGGAAATTTCTGACAATATCAAGACCTCTGCAACCACGAGGCTGGTCTGGAGCTTTGATAACATCTAAAAACTAAAACACAGAGCCAATGGCATACTGACACTGGGGGCTCATTTACAAAAAGAAAAAAAAAAATCACTTGCAAGCGAAGGCGGCGGACAGAAAACACACTTTCTAGGGTTCTTTGATAATGATAGTAACAACATCCTCCTAGAATAACAGGCTCCATGCTTGACAAGCTCCAGCTCTACTCCTCGTATCCAGACATTTTTTCAGTGATATTGTTTTTTTTTTACTTGAGGATTCATAGGCAACTCTGACTAATAGAACAGCAACAAGAAAGGTGACCTGCCAGTTCCATCCATGTTATTCTGGGGTTCCCTTTTCTGATACCCTAAATTGACCTTTACTTCCATTCAGTGACAGGCTTTGCTTCTTTGTCACAGCTCCATGACCATCAGTCTGTTTGTGAGGATAACTGAGTTATTCCAAAATATAATGGAATGCTACAGTAAATTTTATGTGAGATGGTATTAAGTCATTTTCTTGGCTCTAGCATTGCACACAGTGAAAATGAATCAATTTATCATATAAAAACCATTATAGACAGAATAGAGCATATGGCACTGTCTATCAACAAGTAGGTCCACCGACCAAATTCACTAGCTAAAGCCTTTGGATATAACCTGACAAGTACATGAGGTGTCTTATCGTCTCTGACTTCTTCTCACTTTATCTGGCATTAACAGTGGGTAGTCTGTATGTCAGCTGCCCTTTGCCTGACCCAGTCAGTCACCCAGAGGAAGGAGTGATTAGCAGGACTGTAGTAGCAGGAGCCCACCTGCTCTGTCTCAATAGAAGCTCTCTCACAGCTAGCTCCAAGAGTCAACAGAATTTTAATCACATATACAAAGACGCACTTGCACAGACAAAGACGCATGTACACACAAAGCCACATAAGTGCTAACCCACACACACACGTAGACAATTATGCACATAGGGAATGCTCCCTCACACGTACTCCCTCACTGACTCTTTCATCCTAATAGATAGATAGAAAGAGGAAGGAGGCAGAGGAGTGATAAAGGCCCAGACAGCAATGACGGGGGGGTGGTGGTGAGCAGGGAGGGAGGGAGGAAGGAAGGGAGGAGGAGCGTTTCCTGGAGAGACAGGGGAGGCAGGATATGCAGAAGGAGAAGGAGGAGGAGAAGGAGGAGGGGAAACACAGGGGTGGCTTGTTCCAAGCAAAGGTTGCGTCCTTACAGGGGCTCTGTACACGCTTGTGTCAAAAAGAGGGGGACAAAACTCTTGCTGGCCACTTCCTGATGTACAAAACACTGGAGAGGAGCTCAAGCTGCATGGAGAACAACACAAATTCACAAACATGTGGCCTTGTGCAAAGACAAACACAAACCATGGTCATATTCATTCACACAACACATGCAAAAGCAGCCAAGCAATTACACGCACATCTTCAGTTTTGCTCGCAGATGGCGATTTGAATTCAGGTAATGAAATACAGTTTCTGTGTTGCAACTTCTATGGAGACAAAACCCTGGAGGACTCTACAGTATGTCCTGCATGTAACAGGATCTCTCTCTTTCTCCCTTTTCTCCGTCTGAGATTCTTTTTTTCTGGCAAGCCTGTTTTGTTGACTGCTTTTCTTCAGCCTGCTGCCCCTTCTATCTCTGTCTGCTGCCTTTCTTTCTCCCTCTCTCTCTCCCTTGGCACAGTCTGGGTTGTCAGGCTTGTAATAGAGCTGCCATTGTTTGATCAGGGAAGCAACAGGAACTGTACCCTGTTAACCCAGCTCTGTTGGTATGTGTATGTGTGTGTGTGTGTGTATATTTCAGGAAGGTGCATGTCATTGTACGTGGTTATGTATATAATGTACGGCTGCCTACAGTGAGTGTGTATGTCTGATAACAGCAGACATTTCTCTGCAGTGAGTGAGCGGGCCTTCTGTTTGAAGTGTAAGCAAGCATGACATTAGGCTTTAAATTGAACAAGTGCCGCTCTTCATTGCTCCTTATGATTACAAACTTTCCTCATGTATTCTTAAAGGACTTGACCTCTGCACATGACCTCTCTTTGCACCAGCTTTTCCGAAGGCATGCTTACACACATGGATTTATTAAAAACTGCACTGTAACATCTCATTTTCACACATGCTTTCCTTACCATGCCCTATAACCCTCTCAGTAACATTGTCTTCTTCTTTTCTATACTGTTAATACCCCCATCCCAAATCTCCAAATGCCCCCATCTCAAGTTGCAGGACCTGTCTCTCATGCCTGTATGTGTGAATGCACACGTGTGACGCTCCATTAACTCTACTGGTGACAGGCCTTTGATGCCGCCACCGCTCCTTAATCCCAACACTGAGGGAGGGGCACAGGGGGGTGAGACTGAGAGAAGGAGAGAGAAACTGAGAGTTTTGGCTCAGGATCAAGTTCAAGTTCAATCTGAGAGTTTCAACTTGAATTTTCAGCTACAGTGAAAGTATCATCATTAAATCATTAATCATTAATAAATTCAATTTGTGAAATGTTTTAAATTGCTTAAATGCAGGAAATGGAGCTAAAAAAAGAAAACATATGGTTACTATGTAATGATCTGTTCAAATTCACTCAAAGGTCCATGTACAAGCATTTTCATCTTAAACTTGCCTGTCACAATAAGTCCTGAACTTCGTGTCCATAGTTCACTGTCTGTCACAATCACTGTGATCTGTTCTGCAAATGAGCTGATGGCTGTTTTCTTTACTAACGTGAAAGAGAAAAAAAACTGACATGTTGTGTGAAACGGATAATAAGGACACTAAATCAGCTGAGAAGTTTGGAAGCATTCTGAATAACATTTAAGGTATACTGCTAACTTCCTCACAGTAAAATGATCACTTTTAGCTGAAATGAGGCAACATCAGAAATAACGGAACAACATGAAACATAGGCGTGACATAGTTCAAGATTATTCCACATTGGTTATGTACAAATTCCTCTCAATGATGTTTGATTTCATTTAGATGTTTTTTTTTTTTACTCATGCTGGTGAACATTTGTGTAAACAGGTGAAGTGCATCTACTTTAAATAGTTTGTTGTTTAGATTTCTTAGCTTTAGGATGACATTTGAGATCTATTTGCTTTGTCTTGGTAAAATAATCTATGTGGCATGGGACAAACCGTAAAATGAACTATTAACCTGCTAACAAAGATGGCCTAATTAATTAAGAAAACAATAGATGACAAAGCAGCATGTTCTGTTACTTCCTGTGGGTGGGAAGTGATTAACAGGAGCAGAACACCACAACACAATGGCACACTGATAATGCTCAAGAAAATACAGCAGATGTTTTGGCTTGGTGTCCACCATGATAGGTATATTATCTTGTTCTGATGTTTTTCATCCTGTTCATGAAAGAATGATAATAAATGGCTTCTTCTGAAAGGAGGAAAATAACCTCCTGCTATCTCAAACTTTACTGAGTGTATCCAGACACAATTACAAATGATGGAGGGAGGACATGAAAAGAAATACAGAAGAGTAATGACAGACAGATGTGGACTTATTTTAAATAATAATGTACTTGAATTATTGTTTCATATATGAGCTGTGCTGCGTTTCATTAATCTTACCTCAATGGCATAAAACAGAATGAAGACTTGGAGCCCTTCTTACATACTGCTATGAATTCAGATATTTTTGATTAGCAAATAAAAGTCCATTCGATGTATTAGACAGTCACATTCTATACACTCAGTAATTTGATTAATGCAGTTTTTTTTTAATGGCAGAAAGTGCACTTGAAACTTTGTATTCCCGAAAATCCTCAGTCGTGTGCAGCAGAGCTGAAAGCGTGTCAGAGCAGGGGTTTTTCAATCTTAATGGAAGCTACTGAAACTGAAGACATATTTCAGTTTGTCAGCTGTACTTCCATTCTTCACATTTGTAATTTGTCAACATCAGCTAGTCTTAGCTTATACTGATGAAGCTAAGATAGTCAAGTAACATGTTTTTTTGAGATGCCTCACAAGCCCATACACACACTGCTGGCATGTCACATTACATGTTATGCATGTGAACATTGCATCTAGTTTTTATAGTCAGATAAAACCAGAACTGTTTATTGTATTTGTAATACAGCTGTTGCTAAAAATATTAGTAAGTGAATAATTATTCAAAAGTTAATCATATATTCGAAGTACACAAACAAAAGACACAAGCATACATAGTGCAAATTACGGTGTCTGTGAAAACAGATTATGACTTGTTTTTTAAAGACTGTGGCAGACTTTCAGTGGCAACTTCATATCTCAAGTCCTCTTTCAGTTCCTAGACAGCTATTTCTTGGGATCTTAAAATCTAAAAAGGGTAATGTTGACAGGACACTTGCACAGTTCCTTTCCCAGGATGAAATGAGGGTGAACACTTCAGTTTTCCCATTAATCTTGTGTAAATGCAGGAAGTTGTATGAGTTAAAGCATCCAATGTATTTTAATGCATGTAAAATGCTAATCTATGATCTCCAAACTATGGAAAATGAAGTACTACCTGCTTACATACTGTAGACTTACATGTTTTATGTGTTACTCTTTTGTGGCAATGTTCCAGTCTGCCTTCTGTACCCTGATACTTTTGTTTTTCTTTACATGAACTTGATCTCTAAACAATGCAATGGACTTACTGCAGTGAGAATATTGTTTTTCCTCATAAAATTTGGCAATTTTTTCCCCTCCAAGTTAGATGCATGGCTTTATAGTAATGTGGAAAGTTGTTCTGTGAAAAGTGTGTATGGTAGGTAAAATGTATTTTTGGTTACTTTCAAATATTGCATATTCTGGTTGTTTTTGAAAGTTTTACAGTGTGAATACAAAACAGAGTAAAAATATTAACAGAATCACACAGGTTGTTTCTTTTGCGGTTGTAACTGTCCTGAAGACACCCAAAACCCACATCCAAATGAGTATGCATCTTGAACCAATCACCAAGTCATGACTGATTTATTTTTATAAGGGTTGTTTTAAAAGTGTACCTTTTGCTTTGTTTCAAAAAACTCCTCCCTGTTTTGGCTTTAGATTCTCTGAATGGTAAATAGTTTAAATAAATCTCTGTTGGAATTTTTATGGTTGTTTTGCTTATTTATTTTTTATGAGGCAGTCATCTTCCTAAATTCTACTAAGCAAATAAGTCTTAAATTAAGTTACGCTAACGTTTTTTATTTGAGGTACCAATTACATTTTAAGAAAAACTTTACAAGACCTGATAAGGAAACTTTCCTTAAAAATAATGGATGTTTCCATTTTTCAAGGCAACTGTTTTCAAGCAGGATCAACTTGTCACTTTAATGTCTTCATCAAAGAGTAGTGAGTATTGGCATTTAATAGTTTGTGGCTGGCTGCAAATGTCTAGTTTGGATAATGACCGCAGGCCACTGGGTGTGGTGGGATCATCACTGTAACAAAGAAGTCTTCCAAAAAGACAGTCTGCAAGTTTTGCACTTTGAGAAGACAGCTTTGACATATGTTTGCCATTTAGCAATCACACAGTGGGAAATTTATGACAAACCCCTCAAATTCTAATCAGAAGGATATTTTTTTGTGTTCTTTTTTAATGTCTATCTTCTGTCAGAAAAGCGGTTGCTTCACTCTGCCAGGTGGTGTGTTTATGTGTGCGTATGAGTGTGAGTATGCACATGAGTGATGAGGTATTTGGCAACCAGAGAGCAGGTTTAATAATAACTGATATATCCCTGGATGATTTTAGACGCAGTTCCAGCTGGAAGCGGCCTGTGATGCCTCCAGACCATAAAGTGAAAGAGAAAAGATGAGAGGTTAGAAGAAATGATTAAAAGAGAACAGAGAATGAAGAAAGAACATAAAAAAGAAGAAAAAAGGAGGGGAGGTGTGAGATGACATCTGCCTGGCATCCGTTCACCTTGCATGCTCGCTGACCATTTACTCTCCACCTCCCTTTTCTTTCATAAAATAGGAGGAAAAATGACATCGCTCATCTGACCAAGGCAAACATCCAAACCACACAAATCTCCCCCAACACCACTGTCTGACACTTCTTCACTTCTCTGAGGCGCTGTGTGAGTGTGCGCTATATTCTGAGGGTGTGTTTTTTTTTCCACAGGCCTCTGGTCTCACACTGAGAGACGTTGAGATGAACCCAGTGCCTCTGCCAGGTTTATAGTCTCTGAGAGATATTGAGGCATATCACACTCTCTAGCTAGCTGGCTCTAGTTGTGTGTGTGTGTGTGTGTGTGTGTGTGTGTGTGTGTGTGTGTGTGTGTGTGTGTGTGTGTGTGTGTGTAATAGAGAGAGAGAGTGTGTATCCACTGGCTTGGGATGCCTGGATACATCTGACTCTCACACACAACTGAGAGAACAGTATAGAACATTACACACATTGGCACGTCTTTGTGTACTTTGTAGGCACACATATGCATGCACATACACACAGAGCAAAAGAGAACCATAACAGCATGGGCTCCAACAGTGCCTCTTTGACAGATTTAAGTAAATAGCAGCAAACAAGCGATTATTTTTGGCAGACCAAGCTGCAGCCCATTCCAAGAACTAGGGGAGGTCCAATGGGAATGGAGGGAGATGAAATCACATAAACAGATGTGATTAAAGTCAGTATCATATGTGTCATTACTCATTCAGACGATGTACTCCTTCACTGGACTACGCTAATACACAAACATGCAGACACAAAAGTTCTGCTCTTTACTCTCTGCTGCTGCTTTCTCATACAGTCTGTGTTTGCTGCAGTTTGCGTTCAGTCTAACCCTCTGAAAATTAAACTGAAACATGTAACGGTTCCGAGACTCAACAGACTAAAAGATCTCACCATCTGCGACACGCAAAGAGAGCAGGGTGGCCATAATGCACTTCAGTGAATATGTGCATGTGTGTTACTCTCATACACATGCTTCATGTGTTGCAGCAGACCACTTGGGAATTCATCATGTTCATACTGGTCGTTTCAAATATGCAACATGAAGCAGTGTGAAAGGGCAGCAGGATCAGCGTGGGATGTGCAGCTGACATAGTCAAGTTGACCCACTATAAGTGGATTTGTAATCCTCGAGTGGATTTAAACTGTGTCTACTGTCACGGCAAACGTGTATGTGTGGGTCTGTGTTTATTTGAGCGTGTCTGCACAGCTGCGTGTGTTTATATAAGTCACTACCTCTTCTGTCCATATTGCTTTTCAATCATATGCCCACTATTGCAGACACACGCACAGTGATTATCTTTTAAAAGCAGCGGAGTTATTTGTGGCATACAGTAGGTGCTATTAATTTTTTTTATTGTATTTTCAGTGTTACAGTGCAGTGTTACACAAACACATCCACACATGTGCAACACACATACCATCACATAGTGTTCTGGCTGAGCCCCAGAGAGGCTAAGCCGCTTTGGGACTGAGGGATACTCTCAGCAGTCGATTAATCGGTCATTACCAACACCGGTCTGGGCCAGAGAGTCTAATGCTAATATGGCTCTGCCACATTAACACTGGTTAGGATGTGCAGGATCAAAAGGAGATCAAACCACTGCGAGAGCTGAATGTGCCTTGACCTTATATGGTAGGTTGAGGCACAGGTCAATTGTGGTAAATCAAATCAAATCTGGATTAGCCACCAAAGAATTGGAGAGCAATGATTGCTACATGTAGAGCTAAGGAAGAGTAAGCACTTGAAGCTAATGTAGTGGAGCAATAAGAGGCCAGAAGTCAACATCACTTTCAAAAGGGCTCTTCTGAAGAGACACACTTTGCATGAACAATATAAGTTTCCTTCATATCATTTTTACAACCCGATTCATCAGTACTCAGATATATTTTGGAGAGTTACTTTGTTTTTGGACCTCTATGGACATGTGCATTCTGACAATGAACTTCAATGTAACTTTTAACAAAACATCGCAGCTAGAGTCACTCACTTTCACATTTCAAAAACAATGTTTAGATGAGGAAACATTAAATTTCAACACCAAATTTTACTTTATAATAGCTTTTCCTAATATTATGGATAACACGGAAAGCACAACTAAAATGATATTACAGTTCTCTTAGGAAAGGTAAAGCTGTTATATTTCCATAAGCACTCATCTGCCAACAAGCCAAAGTTTAAAGATCAAGGTGCTGTAAAAGAAATCATATAGGATTTGCAGCCAGACCACCTTCTAGATTTGCACGGGATGACGTCAATGTGCTTAAATCTGGGGTAAATCTTCTCATGTTTGTTTACTAAAAGGCTCTCATGGATCATTAAGTTAAGTCAAAGCAGGACTGCAGGAAAAAAAACAGGTAGGCAAATAAAAATAGATTAAAATAAAAGTCTAATTCTGCACAAGGTGCTTCTGGGCTTATGAAGGAAGACATAATCTAATTAGTTCTATTAAAACTATTTAAGGACTGAAATGCAAAATCACTACGTCTGTGCTGAGATGGTAAAGAAAAAATAGAAGCTAAGGAAGATTAATTTAGTGAAGCGTACTTTTGGGGCTGCTGTGATAACATAGGCAGATTGGTTAAGGCATGTTTTGGGTCAAAAGGTTAAAATAAAAGCTGGCGTGCGCTTGGTACTGCTTATAGGATAAAGTAAGTTTGGAAAAGATTCACATTTAGAAAACTTCAGATGTTCGAAAAAAATCATTGTTTTCGCTCATGAAGACTGCAGTAATTTCTATTTTGGTAGAATTAGAATGATATTGAATCTATCTATAGAGGCTGGTGTGGTTTAATCAACAATATATAAACTTAACTAACACTTCCTGAATGGAAGTGAAATATGTTACTGTCCAATACGTTACATTATGTGTGTAAATGTATCAAAGATGAAATAAAATGGACATAGATGAGTTGTGGTAGTTGGCAGCAGCACTGACAGTGCCACCCAGACAGAGCCCTCAGGGAAAACATTTACTGGCCCCTCACTAACACCTCATATGTGTGTGTTAGTATGTGTGAGTTATTGCGAGAGGGACACATAACGTCTGCTTGTGTGTGTGTGTGTGTGTTTGAGTGTACATTTATTGGCCCCCTGCTGCCACCTCTGGGGAGGAGCCGTCCAAGTGCTGAGTGACACACGCTGCTTAGTGTCTTAATGGAGGGAGAGGAGGGCCAGCCAAACCACAGCCTCTAGACTGGGATCTTACAGCCTGTAATTATGGAGAGATGTTAAAGTTGCTCTGTGTGTGCACGTGTGTGAGAAAGAGGCAAAAACAGAGAGTTAAGGAGATTTGCTACATCTTTCTCCTCACAATAACAATGCGATAGTGTTGCGCCAATGGACGTCTGTCGTGTGCGACTGTGTGTATGTGCAATTTTTGTATAGCGGTGTGTCAATGCCATGTGTCTCCTGCTGCTCCAGCTGTGGTCGTGCTCAGACCCACACACACAGACACACACACACACATAAAGAAGAAATGAAAGTTGTTGGGAACTGGAGCTGCGTTCAATTAGGGTAACCACATATTTACAAACAGTGAAGGGAAAGCTGCCTCTCTGTGACTCATCAGCCAAGCGGCACACTTGCACTTTTGACTCCAGGCCTGCCTCTCCCAACTGCACGGCTGAGAAAGAGAGGGAGGGAGAGAAGGAGGGAGATGACAGGGTGTGGACAGAATGAAGAACACACACACACACACACGCTGGCTGTACATGTGTGAGCAACCACATAAACAAATACATATGTGTGCATACAAACACTTGCGCAAATTAAATGAGCTCATTTAAACCCTTGTGGTGTCAACAAACACTTGAACCTGCCTACTTTTAGAAAGTGACTGATGGCCTTAAACAAAAAAACACAAATTCTGGTTGGGAAAGGCCTCTGTTGGACAAAATGTTGCCAATTTACAAACCAGATCATCGACATTTTATATTCTTGACTAATGAATGTGTGGTAAGATTTTTACAGTAGTGTGGGTGCAGATCTCTAATGACTGGCCACCACTTCCCTGTAGTCTAACTCTAACCAATGTTTATTGACATATTAATTGTTCAGAAATGTTTACTTTAGGCTTAAAATTACAAACGTACTGTTCGGATGCTGTTGCTTTCCTTTAAGCTTCTAACCTATGATGCAAAGGCTGAGATAATGTTACATCTATGACCTGATCTTGCTGATAGAATATCAAGACAAGAGCTTTTCACCACAAGTCTGCAGCTAGATCTTTTCTCATGTGTAAAGATACAAAGCATCAAATGCAGACTAAAAATTTTTTTTCTCCAAAAACCTGTAAAACTGTCACCCCACCTCCTTCCCCCGTATTGCCATTTTAATTTGTCACTGTCAGGGTTTTAGCCTTACTTTTTTTATTGTGTCTATTTATTGATTGCAAGCTTTTTTACTTAACAGACTTTCATTGTATTTTTGTATAAACACAAATAAAGACCTATCCTTGGACTATTCCTTATGCCCACAGAGTGTGCATGTACGTCACATATATGTACCCCTTCCTATGTGTAAAGTGATGCTGTCAAAACGTGCTAATGTGCATGTGGCAAACATGAGATCACATCAAAGCATAAGAGCAGCACAGCAAAACGCTTGGCCTTGTTTTTTTCTCCTTGGCTGTCAGCGCCTTGAGACCGAGCAAACGGAGGCGCAAGGCTACAAGTGTGAGGGCTGTTTGTCTTGACTTGACCTTGGTGTGTGTACGTGTGTGTGAGTGTGTGTGTGTGTAAGTGAGTGCATGTGTGGCGCACCACATCAAAAAACGATGGAGTGGCTCAGTTGTTATGACCTGTGACCCTGGCATGCTCCGAGACAGAGGGAGGGTGGCGGAGGAGGAGAAAAAAGACACGGTCAAGCAATCCCATACAAACACACACACACACGCTCACACATTCACACATACAAGCACATTCACAAGGAAAAGGGCGGGATGAACAGTGTCTAAATGTGCAACAGCTAGACAAACAACTCCAGATAGAGACATAACAATTTGTCTTGTTCACTTTTATGGGGATCTGTGAGCAGAGCCAAGTAAATCATTATATGCACACATGTTAAAGGAATCACGCAAACTTTTCTCCATCTCCTGTGTTTATATGCATCTCATTCTGTTGCAAAGCCCATTTTGCATCCTGATGAGCCTGTTTGAACGTCTGGACTGTGGAATCAGTGGTTCAATAAAGTGCAAATGTTGAAAATGATTCTCATTTGACTTTGGTACGAACGTGGAGGACAAATGGAAGAGTTTCTTTGCCCTTAGATGAGCACTTCATCTCTCTCTCTCTTTTATCATCATTTGTACTTGAAATAAAGTCTTCAAAGGTAATTTCTCCTCTGCATCTTTTCTGCATTTATTTTTAGCCGATGGCGGATATAACCTAAATCCTTGACAAAACATCAAACGCTGGTTTAGCATGTGTGTGCATGGCGTATGAGTCACTGGATCAGTGTGTGTGAGTGTGAACATGTTTGTCCAACCTGCAGTAAATGAGTCATTCACTCTGAGCATAACTGTAGATGCACATGTCTATACGTGTGTGTATTTCCTGTATGTGTGTGTGTGTGTGTGTGTGTGTGTGTGTGTGTGTGTGCGTGTGTGTGTGTCACAGCTGTAATAACTTACAGCTCCCTGCATTTCAGCTATGCTGTCACGGTCCATTATAATGTTCCTTCTAGACACATACACATACAGACTAATGAAAACATTTCGGCTTAACGCTCATTTGAGACCAAGAATATCTCAGTCATGTAATCATGGCTTTAGTGTAGCTGTAGTTAAAATATACTTCAACTTTGTCACTGATCAACATAGTTCTGTACTGCAAGCTACATTTACAAAAAAATTACATCTTTCGCAGGTGTTGACAACATGGATGTTTCTACAAGTGCATGCGTGTGTATGCACAGGGCCTTCTGTGTGGCTGTACTGTATATATATATACTCATGCACATATATGACTACATGTTTGTGTGTCTTTGTGTGTGTATAAAAAGGCCCTTGACAGCCATTGGGGGCGGCGGTGGTGCGGCCGGTGTGTTTGCCTTGGCAGCGATTCAGCATTCCACATTCCTCTGTGATATTCAGTACTGTGACCTCAGGAAACCCGCCCTGCAGAGAAGCTCTCTCTTTCTCTTACGTTCCTTCTCTCTCTGCTGACTTTCTCTCTCTTGCCACCTCTCCAATTCTCTCCATTTCTCGCCCTCCTTCCCTATCTTTCACTCCGCCCTCTTTTTATATCTGAATTTGGGAAATCATCCGTCACCCCCCCCCACTCAGGCCTCAGTTTATTTTCCCTCCTTCTCTCAAAGTTTCCTCTCAACGTTACCATTTTTTCTGACAGAGGTCCCATGAAAAGGCACCTTTCTCAGCGCTCCAAGTCAGTACACACATCTTGTTGCTGTCTTGAAAAATTCACAACACCGTCCTGGTCACTTGACGCATATTTTTCCTTTATTAGGAACTCTTCTGCATCCACAGTACACAGGGCTAGAAGGGCCTTATTACCCTGTATCCAAGGGCTTTTTCCTTTCATCTCTGTTTCTTAAGACATTTATTCCTGCAGCTGGAACATTCTTACATACAAGCTGAAGAGTATACACATGAAAAGAACTTGGAACTGTACGACATTTGATAGGATTCTTTACCCAGACTGGCTGGTTACTGGTTATTGACGAGTCTCCTATCTCTGTTCCTGTAGCAAACTTTCTGTCTATCTTGTTGTGTGTCAACAGACTCCTCCTCTGACTCCTCCCTCTTCTGTATGAGGCCATGCCTTCATGAACAGAGAGACAGTTCACCTGAGATAACCCTACGCCCGGGGCAATGCGGTTCCTCCTCCCTCCTTCCTCCCCCTTTTAGCCTGGGCTGTAAACTACTACTCATACTTAAAACACATGGCCGCCACACCTGCCACCAAGAGGCATAAGGCTATGAGAAAGAGGGAGGCCAACAGAGGAGAAATGTTTAAACCATACCGAGCTAAATACAGTACAAACAGAGTGGTATCAACAGGGTTTGGAGGAACAAAGTCACCGTCACTGCATGACAGAATGATAGCAAAATACATTTTAGGATAGTAAATGACTTGCAGATACACTGACAATACCGCCAATAAAACATGAAAGCAGTTATAAAGTTAAACTTATCTTAAAATCAAGGGCAAATAAAAGCTCAGTGCAATACTGACTTTTTTGTGCGAGAAAAAAATGGGTCAGATCACAAAAACTTAAATCAAAGACAAAAAATAAGCAACTTTTATGAACAGTAACACCATATTCCCTATCTCCAGTGAGATGTCCCCATGTCATTCTGTAGCAATCCACTGTGTGCAGTGCGTGCACTGTGTGGCTGACCCACATACAGTAGAGTGAAGAGGACCAGGGGTGAACTGAGGTAAAGGGTGGAGCAGCCAACTGTGTTATCTCTGTGCCACTCTGACACTTTCCTCTATCTCAAGTGTACCTTTATAATGCCTGACGCTGTAACAACAACCTCTGTAAACTGCTGAAGTCATAAAAACAAACAAAAGACAGAAAGACAAACAGAAAGCAAAAGAGTCAGACACAATTGGATTTACATAAATGCACTACACACTTATATGTGTTTGTGTATAGAGGTATGAAAGACAAGTGCAGCATGCATCATCAATTAAAGCGATCCGACATAAGCGTGGCCATAAGGGCCCACACAGACACTAAGTCGATCAGGAAAAACAAACAGATAAAAGTACATCTGCTGGGTAAGGTCAGCCTTGTTCAGTTAAACATGTTTATGTGCTAGTGTGTGTGGGCTGGGGATTGGTGTTGTGAACATTACATTAAAGTATTTGCAAGTAAATCAATAATTTTCTGGTAAATTCTAAACTTTTTATGACAGCGTTTCAAGAGAAGAATGAAAGGATGTGTATGTCCATACACACGTGGACAAAATTGTTGGTACCCCTCAGTTAAAGAAGGAAAAACCCACAATTCTCACTGAAATCACTTGAAACTCACAAAAGTAACAATAAATAAAAATTTATTGAAAATTAAATAATCAAAATCAGCCATCACTTTTGAATTGTTGATTAACATAATTATTTAAAAAAACAAACTAATGAAATAGGGCTGGACAAAAATGATGGTACCCATAACTTAATATTTTGTTGCACAACCTTTTGAGGCAATCACTGCAATTAAACCATTTCTGTATTTGTCAATGAGCGTTCTGCAGCTGTCAACAGGTATTTTGGCCCACTCCTCATGAGCAAACAGCTCCAGTTGTCTCAGGTTTGATGGCTGTCTTCTCCAAATGGCATGTTTCAGCTCCTTCCACATATGTTCAATGGGATTCAGATCTGGGCTCATAGAAGGCCACTTTAGAATAGTCCAACGCTTTTCTCTCAGCCATTCTTGGGTGTTTTTGGCTGTGTGTTTTGGATCGTTGTCCTGTTGGAAGACCCATGACCTGCGACTGAGACCAAGCTTTCTGACACTAGGCAGCACATTTCTCTCCAGAATGCCTTGATAGTCTTCAGATTTCATCGTACCTTGCACACTTTCAAGACACCCTGTGCCAGATGCAGCAAAGCAGCCCCAAAACATTACTGAGCCTCCTCCATGTTTCACCGTAGGGACAGTGTTCTTTTCTTCGTATGCTTGGTTTTTGAGTCTATGAACATAGAGTTGATGTGCCTTACCAAAAAGCTCCAGTTTGGTCTCATCTGTCCAAAGGACATTCTCCCAGAAGCTTTGTGGCTTGTCAACATGCATTTTTGCAAATTCCAGTCTCGCTTTTTTATGAGTTTTTTTCAGCAGTGGTGTCCTCCTTGGTCGTCTCCCATGAAGTCCACTTTGGCTCAAACAACGACGAATGGTGCGATCTGACACTGATGTACCTTGGCCTTGGAGTTCACCTTTAATTTCTTTGGAGGTTGCTCTGGGCTCTTTGGATACAATTCGAACGATCCATCTCTTCAATTTGTCATCAATTTTCCTCTTGCGGCCACGTCCAGGGAGGTTGGCTACTGTCCCGTGGGTCTTGAACTTCTGAATAATATGAGCCACTGTTGTCACAGGAACTTCAAGCTGTTTAGAGATGGTCTTATAGCCTTTACCTTTAAGATGTTTGTCTATAATTTTTTTTCGGATGTCCTGGGACAATTCTCTCCTTCGCTTTCTGTTGTCCATGTTCAGTGTGGTACACACCTTTTCACCAAACAGCAGGGTGACTACTTGTCTCCCTTTAAATAGGCAGACTGACTGATTATGAGTTTGGAAACACCTGTGATGTCAATTAAATGACACACCTGAGTTAATCATGTCACTCTGGTCAAATAGTTTTCAATCTTTTATAGAGGTACCATCATTTTTGTCCAGGCCTGTTTCATTAGTTTGTTTTTTTAAATAATTATGTTAATCAACAATTCAAAAGTAATGGCTGTTTTTGATTATTTAATTTTCAATAAATTTTTATTTATTGTTACTTTTGTGAGTTTCAAGTGATTTCAGTGAGAATTGTGGGTTTTTCCTTCTTTAACTGAGGGGTACCAACAATTTTGTCCACGTGTGTATGTGTGTTGATATCTGTGTGTGCGCGCATATTTGTATGTGTGTTTGCAGGACTACGAGTGAACGTATGTGTGTGTTTCGGATTAAGAGCTTCACCCCTGGACCTCGAAATTAGATAGGGGATTAGTGGGACACATCCGCCACCTGGCATTTTAAGCCCCGCAATTACAACAACAACTTTTAATCAACAACAGCCACACATGTATCACATACAGTCAGAACTCAGCAACTCATTCATCTTCCTCCTCATACTAGTTTCTCTCAGGCTGTCATTGGGTTGACCCCACCAATAACACCAGACCACATGGAGGGCAGCTGTATGCTAGTTTAAGGCTGATCATGACCCACTGTATTAATAGGGATCAGCCTAGATTGGGAGTTGTTAGCACTGTGCACTAGGCAAGGATTTAACATCCAGAGTGACTTTTCCTTGGCACACAGCTATGAGAAGGGACGTGAAGCAGTTGCTGCTCAGCTAAGAGGTAGCCTCCCATTATCACCTGTGCAAGGCATTTACCATCCAAAACATGGCACTATGCTGGCAGTTATTAATAATGTGATACTCCCATTGATCTCCTGTAAAAATTCTAGTTGCCATGCCAGGGGAGGGGGTCAAAGATCAGGATTCGTTACAAAGTAACACCTCTGGAGCTGGTAGGGATTCAGTGTCTTGTTCAAGGCCACTTAAACAGGCTGGGTGCTTGCCGACCACCAAATCTTTAATCTGACTCACTAAGCCACCCTCCTGTTATTCAAACCCCTAGTGCCAATGCAGCCCAAGGCTGGAAGCAAGCTTTGACAGTAAGTTGGTGACAAACAAACTCAGCTAATCATCGGTTCAAAATCAACAACAAACAAACAAAAAACTAACCCATTATTATGATGTTGGATACAAAGCAAGATAAAGTTAAAAATGTACATTACCAGTCACAAGTTTGGACACACCTTCTCATTCAGTGTTTTTTATTGGATTATTTTATACATTGTATTAATACTGAAGGCATCAAAACTATAAAAGAATACATATGGAATTATGTTGCAAACAAAAAAGTGGTAATCTTCAGTATTAATCTACAATGTAATAAATAATACAAATTTAAAAAATGCATTGAATGAGAAGGTGTGTCCAAACTTTTGACTGGTAGTGAAGGTTAAATACAATGGCTGAAGTGACGTCTAATTGTAGTGATTCCACTCAGCTACAATGGTGTGCAGGAAGTTTGAACTCATTCCTATGACCTCCCTGGCTCCTGTTGTCCTGAGGATACTCTCTCTCTCAAGAAAAGAGGTATTCAGGCTATACAGACATGTTGCCCCAAGGAAATCAGAAGCAGGGAGGGCAACCAAAACTTTGACAATTCTGCTCTACTTCATGGGCAACATGAGTGGAGAGGAAGACACAGCAGGCTAGCAACCAAACTAAACACAAACAACTGCCAGACAGCATGAAAGGAAAAGAAATCATCTTCTTTTTTATGTACACTTTCAGCTGTGTTGAAGAAAAAGAATAGACCACAAAGTGAAATGAAGAACAAGCCTACACACCAGGATCTGTTGCCAATGTGACAATAGCCAAGACTCGGACATGTATATTTTAAGGCAAAATACACTTTCCAAACCTCATTACATATAATGAAAATTCTACAAGATTCTGACTAACTGTGATTTAGATAGCTTTGAAGAAAGAGAAAACAAAGAAAAAAGTACAGATCAAGCCAAAATTTAAAAAAAAACTAATTAAGTGAAAACAAAGGAGGGAACAAAGAGAAAAGGAGAACAGCTCCACAATTTTTCTTTATTAACAAGTGGCATTTCCATCCAAAATCTTTGACAGCAATCTACTATAAATTAGGACCAGATTTCTTTAATTGACCATCATGCTGCTTTCAAAGATGAAGTGGCACCTTGATTTTCCACCACTCTTTAAGAAGGCGATCGCAAAAAACAAGGAGAAACGACTGATAGAAGTAGAGAGGAAAACCAAATGATTAGGCTGAAACAAAAAATGAACAAGATGAAGAGGCAAAGCTACAACAGAGAATTTCAGATGGAGATGGGAACAGAGAGAGACAGTGAGAATAGGAGGGAGGAGGGTAATTGCAGGAAAGGAGACTCATTAGCCCGTCACTATCCTCAATCTAACCCCCCAATTTAAGGTCGGGGGGAACACAGAGGAGACGACGAGAATCAAACAGTGAAAGAGCAATTGAAAAATACTCCATCTCTAGTTTACATAGTCTGAAATGACATACTCTCAAACTTTTCTCCATCTGTTCAACTTTCTACCTTTGGCCTCTTTACACTAGCTGGCAGCGCTGAGCGTGCGCACTGCACCGTCACGGATCACACATCATATCTCCTTACACACCTCGCATGACGAATGCACTGTCTCCCTGCCACAGTCTGAAGTCACTTAAGAGTGAGGATGAAACACCGACTTTGTTCTCGTAAACAGGAAGAAAAAAGCAGAGGCAAATGAGTAGTTAAATATGTAGACATTGAACTATTAGGGAGACGCAACATCTAGTCAAGCACAAAAATGTCCAGAAGTCCCTCTTTCAAACTTACTTTTAATCTGAATGCAAGATCAGGCAACTTTTATACTGGTATTTTCATCAAAAGAAGTGCTACTGTAAGAGTGATTGGCCCATGACCAATTACGGATACTGACTCATAGTTTTAAGAAAGCACAGAGATGAGATATCCATTCCTTCCCTGCAGAGTCAATGTGTTGCCCTTCCCACCCTCTGTGCAGCGCAGATCGGGAATGTGCAGCACAGACAGCAGTGGAGTTTCAGTCAGACTACACAGTCACAGTGAGGCTAGAGAAAGAGTGTTACCTAAACCGCATTTTGTAGTAGGAATTGAAAAAAGTCTGCCACATACTGTCCTCCCATTTCAGTCACTATGTTACGCACAAAATTTAGCTTCTGAACACATGCTAAATTTAGCTTTCAATGGAAAATAAATACATGAGTGGACCATGGCAATCTGTTCTATACCTAAGGATACAATGTCAAGTCTCCATTGGTGCCTTCCTCTGAACAGTTTGGTCCCAGGTTATATGGACTAGAGTGTCAAAAGCCCTCTGATCTTCCTAAATACAGACACTATGTACAGCTTTCTGTAGTGCTCATATTGTTTGTGTACTGCCAATTGCCAGGGCAGAGGAAAGTATATACTATGAAGAAGTCAGCAGGACCCTGCACTGTTCAATGTGCCACAGCAGGATCCCCCAGCTGAAGGAAGCTGAAGTAAGGATGAGCACCACATGGGTCCATAGTGCACCAGCCTATCCACAGACTCCTTCAGTTTCAGCTTTGTGTGTGTGTGTCTGTGGAATGGTGGGTGGATGCACCAGGTGCCAATCCATACAAAGAGATAATGTGCCCAAAGTGTAACAGGATTTCCATCGTATTTGGAGAAAGCGCAAATAAATACAAACAGGCACAAATGTCCTATTTAGCATACAATCTGGATCACACAAACATTATCACATTAAGTATGAGGAGTCTGTGTGTCACCTGCCTGTTTTGTTTGCAATTAAACAGAGTGAAGCAGATGACCATCCATTCACTTTCACACAAAGTCATGCACTCACACATAGGCATATATTCACACACTATGAGAACAAAAACATTCTGCACAACAAAAAAAAAAGAACAAAATAATATACCACTAAGTATTCATTTCATCGCTAGTTCACGTTTTTGGGCCACTGATAGCTTTCAGCATTAGTCATTAAACCATATTGCCTCAACAGATGCACAGGGCTGTACACACATAATAATCATGCATTTCAATATCATACACATGTTGTGGCAATACGCACAGAGCCAAATACGTGCAGCTGAATATTTACACAGTACAGGAAAAAGGCATTGTTTAAAAAACATATACATTCATATATTATACATTGAAAATGAATCTCACTGCTGTCTTTCTCCCTCTCATTCTCTCGTCTCTCCCTCTCTCCTGCTTTCTTTCATGTGGGAGGCAGCACTGGGCACCCAGCCATGCCACATCAATATGCGTACTGGTGAAACGCTTCCCCTGCGTCCCCCGTGTTGCAGTTGCAGAGGCCTAAAGCACTGGAAGCGGCAGCTAATGTCACCGGATATGGCAGGTCATGTTAGCTAGTAGTTAGTTAAAAGAGGTTAGCGAGCTAGCACTCCCACTGCAAGAAGGCCAGAGCCAGGCTGGCCTTGTCGTAGAAACCTGCAGCGGTGACAGCCCGTTGACGCAGACAACGCCAGCCACTGCCACCCTGGAGGCACCTTGGATTGCACCCAGGCAAGGTTCCCTGGGAGCTTGTGTTGCCATGGTGGCAGCCGAATTTGGGTCCAACGTGAGGGGAACAGGCGGTGGACTGGGGAGGGGGACTTTGGGGTGGCAAGACAGAGGACAGAGAGGGGTTGGGGGGGTGGATTTCCTGAGTGCTATGGCAACCCCAAAATCAATGCTGTAGTTCTAAAGGAGTCCAATTAAAAAGCCCAGTGTGCAGAGTAATATATTAATGAAAGGATATTAAAATAACATCATTGATAACCTATAAAAGACAGACAGCTACAAAGTAATTGAGAAGAGACGATGTGTTTTAGATTCTGCTGTTACCTACACAAAAAGCTTTTAAAAGAGTCTCTTACGATGTGAATGACAAGATGAGTGTATTGTGTGCCTTCTACTACTCTGAAGTTGTAATTGAAAAGAATAAAGCTCAGCTGTCACATCAGTCTAGTTACAAAGTGACAGATGCACATCTCATATCTCACTCCACAAGGCCGTCAATTTAAACAAGATTTGCTTTTAAATGATTATAGGCAACTTAAAAGGAGTAAGAATTGTTAACATTCACACTCAAATGAGGCACACTTAAACATAAACTAAATTAAACCTTTGGAAAGATGCCATTCTCTCTCTTGGCTTCTCTGCCCTGCTCTTTCAGGCAAAATTCACTAAGTGGTTGGAGGTGACTTAACCCTGATCTCTGTGTTCATAAATTCATCTCCTCTTAATTAAAAAGTTTTCATGACGGAAATGCACCATAGGACTTTTTAGCACTTACTTTACACCTGGCTCCCTTGGCCGAGAGGCTGAGGAGATGATTTGTAAACAGCTGAACCAGAGTGATGCCCAGCATCTTCACTATGGCCAGTTCACCACAGTGTCCCTGAGACCCCAAGACTCTGCTCCTTCCAAACTCTAGCTGCCCCCCCACCTTCCAAAAAAAAAAAAGAACTGCTGCTTGGCTCACACTACTGTAAATCATGCAAAGTAGAGCATAGTACTTGGTCTGGAAAAAATAACCATGTATAATGAGCAGAGAGACATATGCACTCACACACATGCGCGTCTGTGCGTACATGCACTTAAGCCTTGCCAAAAGGACACCACACCCCACATCGCTTTGTACTATGCACACAAACACACACTGTCATTGGCCTAGCCCACAGTTCTAACCCCCTAACACCATCCTTCCCTGAATCCATGCTCATGATAAAGAACAAACAAAACACACTATCTCTACCCCCACCTTACTCCACTTGCTGAGACTGTGTCCACCTCCCACCTGCTCTGCACTCCCTTTAAGCTCACACAAACAGGAGTGAACACACACACTAACACCATTCCTCTCCAAACTCATCCTGTTATCTAAACAAGCGCCGTCCTCTCGTCAGCGTCAGTGGGTTCCTTTCTCTGTCTCCTCAGAGAAAAGAGAGACTCTCCTGTTCACAGATGAATGGAGTCTTTTGATGAAGCGCCGAGCCTTGTTTACTGCCACTCCATTTATTTACCGGCCTGTTTTTCAAGTCGTCATTGAGGGACACTCTACCAAACACCCCCCACGCACAGGCACCCCCTCCTCACTCCCCAGCCTCACCCACAACCCCCTCCATCTCATCCTCTACTTAACTACACCCCCCATACACTTAACATACATACAAATATATGCACTATCCCCGCTCTCAATCCCATGTTGTTCCCTATCCCGTTTCATCCTGCTTTCTTCTCTCCGTCTAGTGTCCTAGATCTGTGTCCAAACTGATTTGAAGCTTACTCGCTTACACAGACGCATGCCAAATTTGATTCTCTGCATTCTGTTGTGCTTCTCAGCTAGCTCGCTCATTCACCCCCCCACCCCACTTTCTGTCTTCTCTAAACCGCTCTCCTTCTCACGGTGTAACAAACACCGAGCGATACCTTCGTGAAGGTTTTCTCTCAAGGAGGATGAGTGGCCTGCTGAAAACACACACACAGTCTGATGATGTTAAATGTTCTAACCGGGAAAAAAAAAGAAAAAGAAAAACAACCAGAAAAATAAATGAAACGGTCTGACAATTTCATAAAGTGAAGGAAATAAATATTCTGAAAAGAGAAACTAAACTGCATTAAGGCCTCACTTGCCAAATAACAGTGCTTTATTTCCAAAAATTAAAACATGCTGATTACTCAATTATAAAATAGTAAAATATGATTTTAAAAAAAGAGAGAGAATACCTGTATTTGGAAAGATATATTGACCAAATGACTGGTGGGAAAAATCTTTAGCAAAAAAACAAAAAGCTAAAAAAAAAAAAAACAGAACAAAAAAACCCCACCACGTTAAAGTCAAAGTATACAGCCCAATGATAATCTGCTTTCACAAAAAAAGGCAAAAGAAATAAAGAGGACAATGGCCCCATTGAGCGCTAAAATGTTTGTGCTTAAAAGTTATTATACATTTTTCTGTAGCTGCAAATAGGAGTCCAGGGTGCTAATGAGGCTAGGGGAGGGCATTCATTTGAACCCTAAAGAGAAATAAAAGAAAAGGGGAACAAGTAAGAGAAAGAAGAGAAAAGAGAAGAAAGAGAGGATCAGAAGGAGGAGGTTGGCAGGGACTGTGTATGAAAATTTGGCGTCTTCCATACAGAGAGATAGCATCGTGCCAAAAACGGCCGCCGACACAACTCCTCTCACTTTCAACATCAGACTCTTTTGCTGTGCTAAACACGCCCACATAATAATTTCATTATCCGTCAACCCACATGTAAAAAAAAAAAGAATAAATAAAATAAAAATGAAATGGGTTATTTTTATTTATTTTTTCTAACGCCGTACCGGCCCAACTTCTTTTTTCAACTATGCAAAACCAAAGCCACTCCTTGTGGGAAAAACAACGTATCGGAAAAATGGGATTAAAAACTCAAATAAAAGTGCGTCGGATTTAAAACATGGTATTGTGATACTTATTCTAGCATGACTATGGCTGTGTGGTACTGAATAGCACCATTAGCCAGACTCTGCAGCCTTTGCCAGGGCCTCGCTGTGAGTGCAGCCCGGTGAATAAGCCGTGTTCCCTGGCTCTCGCTCCTTTCTGGCTGGCCTGCCTGAGAGTGAGCATTGGCCACTGCACTCTTTCTCCTGCTTCTTCTCCTCCTCTTCCTCCTCCTCTCTGTCTCTCTGAGGTCGGGAAACCCTCCTGAGTGGGTATATGGTTTTTGGGGACAGACACATTTCATGGTTGGCGCCGCTACAAAAGCCTGAAAAGAGACCCGGCACTGGGAAGACACAGTATTAATACAGACAATACCTCCCCCTCGCTGCTTCTGACTCTCTCTTTTCTCAATAACCTCTTTCTTTTCATTTCTTCTTCTCCTTTCTCTCCCCTTCTTTCTTGCACTCTCTAGGATTTTTTTTCCCAAATAAAAACGTTAAAAAGCCTACTCAGCTCAAGTAAAGAATGCAGTTTTTTTTATCACTGCGTGGCTCAGCCTACACCCATTTTTATTTGACAATCGTTAATGTGTTTTAATGTGCAATTAAATTGCAACAGTAGGTATTAGACTAGACTCAGCAGCGTGTGAAAACGCCCATCTCGACTTTAGACCAAAATACAAAACAAAAAAACTGCTGAGCATTAATATAAATACAATTCCTTACAGCTAAATGTTATCACATTAATACTACACACATCAATATTTTTAACAAAAAAAATTAAGATAAATGTACTTGGATTTCCATAATACACAATATTTTAAACAGATTCTTTAAGTGAGCCCACATATAAATTACAAAGATATTTGCTTACTCTCTCACTCTGAGATAATTTCCATTTTCAGAGAATATAAATACTTCACAAAACACGGAAATTCAAAAATGATATATCGTAATAAAGATATGCAGCATTAGTAATGAAGAAAACAAGTGCAATAATTATTTTGACCAGAGGTAAAATTGGTCTTTTATCATGAAAAACCACTGCATACAAAGCTACTAAAGTCTGCCTTCTTTTCTACCTGTGTTGCCTTTACGACGTAGAGCTTCAACACAAAAAAATATGACAGCTGAGTTCATCCAAATAGAAAAAGGGGATCTGAGAGAAAGCAGTGAAAAAGCCAAAGAGCACAAACTGCCTTATTTGTCTGTTCCACCACAGTGATGGCCTCCCAATTTCACTGGAATAATCAGTTTACCGCATATCTCCCAATGCTGAAACTCTTCGCACAAAAGGAAACAGATGCGGGCAGAACAGAAACGTTCACGGGCTTTTCTCTCTCCCGAGTCAGGCACAGCCAAAGAAACGGAGGCTTATGATCGTTATGTAAAAAGCAAAAAAAAAGCAGGGAGCTATTTCTCGGACAAAGGCATCGTATCAAGGAGCATGCCAGCTTTCACTGGTCAATTTAATGGGAGACCAAACATAACAACATTGTCTTTGACTCGCTTTTCTCATGTTTTTTTTTATTTTCCCTCGAGTCTGCTTGTGTCATCATGGTCTCACGAGATAAATGCAGACCCTGCGGTTTTGGATCAATCTACGTACGTCTGTGACACCCCAATGTTAGCCTTGCGTCTGTGTATGTGTGCATGTTTTGGAGCGAATGAGCAGACAACAGGGCTTTGGCTAGCCCGACACCAATAGCTATCCAAATACACAGACTTTTTTCTGAAGCCAAGAATAGTGTGAGAAGACTGCCTCTCACTCGGTCTCTCTAATGTGACGGGGCTCTCCCTCTATCTTAACCCCTTAGATTTGATATGTAGCCACCTCTACGTGTCCCTGATACCAGCCAGAAAGACAGAGATGCGCAAAAGACCCGGCTAAATGAGAGCCATCAGTAAACATTTGCTGATGCCAAAGCTGCTCTGCATGTGGAGAGCTTTTCTTAGACGACGTGGGCCCTGTTCCCACCAAACACAATACAAAAGCCTCAGACCTGACCCACTCACCGAGTGTCAAGATTTCATTTAATCAAAACTTCACTGCTGAGGGTCATCCTAAGCTGTGCTCGCACACACAGACACAAACAAAAACACTTGCACACCAGGACAGTCCATTCAATCCTTGTGATGTCATGGGAGCCGGAGAAGAGATCCAGGAAGTAATTAACAACAGATTATTTTCACAGGAAAAGAAATACAAAATTGAGCCATGGAGAAGCGGGAACCTGTGGAATCCATCAGAGTATCCCGTTAACTTTTAACACAACGTGAGCCCTGCTTCGAGTCAGTAGTCCTGAGCGTCAGGACTTTCTTTGTTTCTCTTCCTTTCCTATTACTACATTTCTCTCCACTTTCTCCCACATTTACTTTCCTTTTTTCATCCCCACAAATCCAGAGTTTTCCTCAGTGATGAACGCAAGTGGTGTTTTATTTGTGAATCCTTGCTGTGGTCAGTGAGTTGGCCAGGGGGCCGGCCACAGCACTAGGGGTTCTCTGGGCTTTCTCACAGCGCTGTCCAAGGCATGACTACTGCTATAGTGAGAGGGAGGCGGGATCTGGCACCGTACAGCGTGGAGTGTGGAGCGGTCATGGCAGAAATGGCACGGCGAGCACATTTCACACCTCCCTCGGAGTGACTGCAAATTTCCTGTACTGCACTTTTGATTGGAAACACATTTGAAACATCTTTTCATGATCACACTTACGCCGTACAAAAGAAAAGAAAAAAATAAAAAGCAGTAAGAATGAGGTCCAAACTATGAGTAAGTGCACTGAGCTAACTTTGGACCTGACAAATGCTTTCTTTTTTATCTTCTATTTTTCCAACCTTGAATAAATCAGAAATGTGCTGAGTTTAATCTAAAACAGCACAAAGATTATAAATCAAAAAGTCCTCTGAACACTATGAGAAGCAGTTAAATAACTTCTTCTCAGATGGTGTACAAGTAGAGCCACCGATGCAGTAGTCAGACAAACAGAAGAGCAAAATATGTCTAAACTTGTATTGTGAAGTTCCTCTATCCAACACACTCCATTCATGGTTTATCAAACGGATCCTGCCAGTTTGTGGCGCTCTGGCAGACCCTTAGCACTTCCGGGCCAAGAGATCACTATCTCCATTATAATATACCAGTTGCTCACTCTTAATAAAACACTAAAAATACACTACACACTGCAGGGCATCACAGCCACTCCTCGCCTCTACTCTATTCTCTGCCAGCATTTCAGTTGCAATGTTCAAAGACATGTTGCTCCATCTGTTTTGTTTTCTTTTTTTTGCTATTTATCTGAGGTTCCTAAAAAACAGGGGGAGAAGGTTGTGTATTGTGGCAACGTGGTTTGTTCTGTTACGGCTGCGGTGTGTTACGCTCTGTAACAGAGAGGATCTCAAAGGCTGGCTGGCTGCAGAACAGTCTGAGAAAGCCTGACGGCAAGCCCAGAGATTTCCCGTGGCAGCTTTTGCCACTCTGTCATAAACAAAACACAAGACGTCTTTCTCTTCTTCCCACACCAACGGGGCTCGGGTGCTGCCAAACAGAACAATCACTATTGTAGCCTCTTCTCCTTTCCAATGTGCTTTCTCTCCTTCTCTCTCTCTCTCTCTGTCTCCTACAATATAAACAAAAGAGATCAGCAGAGGCTTTACCTCTGTGAGAGCAACAATGAGGGCGATGTTTAAGGAGACAAAACAAAAGTGTGCACGGGATCAAAGAGGAGTGAGGAAGACAGAGATGCTAAAGACCGACAAAATACAAACCAAACAAAAACAAACAATGAGCACATCTTGTCATTCACTCTGCCACTGAGGCACAAAAACCCACAACCACACATCACTGTCAGAGACAAGTGCGACAGATAAACGCAGGCCGTCGTGCCCGTTACTCACAAATATGTAAGGTAAAAGTCATAGAGAGCCAAGTGTCGTAACAGTGGCGACCTTATGGAACGCTCGCAGAGATTGGTTTGCCCTTTGTCTCTCTCTCTGTCTCTTTCTCTCTTTGTCTGTAGACCCAAACCGTCCCTGCACCCGGGACTTAAACTGTGCATTGGCTCTTTGGAAGAAGATAAAAGTACCGAGGCACACTGTGTTAACCAGATAAGATAAGAGAAGCACACAGTAAGTCAACGTTATGAATGGGTGGCGTACTAGGCAGTCCCTCCAAGCAACCATGTGTTTTACTGTACTGCTGTAAACTCAAGTACTGTAGCGACGACTGCACTACAACAAACAGTCCAGAAAAGTGGACAGCTGACCATGCCACAGGAGGGAGAGGAAATCTGTCACGATACATTTACAGTTTGTTCATGTGCACGCATCAGAGCGCATACACCAACGAAAAATACAGCATTTCCTAATTTATTACAATGCAGTCTAACTTCAAAAATCATGCTGTGTGGTTATCATTACTCACATGTCATTTGAAAACCAATAAAGTCTTAAATCATACGTAGAAGTATGTAGTACAATACCACCAATTAAATACTAACCACTGTTTCATGGACTGCTTTCTCAGCAAGTTTAGAAAACGTGGTAGGTTTAAACAAACTTTCCTAAATTGCTTTAATTATATCAATAAAAATTACATTTACTACCATCATAATTTCCTTTTCAAACCTAAACATGCAATTGTACAGCAAAAAATTAGTACTAAGTGCATTATTTAATTTACAAACAAGGCTTTTTCCTGAACCCGTATCCTGAGCAGATATTTACACAAATATAATCTTATCATTTAAAGGCATAATTTACGGGAAGAAATACGTTTTGAAACGTGTGAAATGTTTAACATTACTGAGTCTAAAAACACAACTCACTGGCCCAGAACCCACAATATACCATAGAAATAATATTCCAATTACAAATCTGTGAAAAAATAAAATAAACTGTATTTGGCAAATAATTTATCAGAGAGAGTTACCACTAAAACATTGAGACTGACTGCCTGCTACCTATGGTTTATTCCCACCAGAGACAGACCAACAAAGTGAAGCTGGAGCTGCTGCCAGGGTTTGGCTCAGGCTGCGTGAGGTGTTTGGCCTGGACCGAGATTTTGTGTGTGTATGTGTCACAGAGAGAGACAGAGACTGAAGGCCGGCTGTGATAGCATTTGGCTACACTCATATTAGCGCCTAACGTAAGAGTTGTGCCTAAGCAGTGAGTGAGGGAGTGTGTTTGGGCAGCGACTGGGCTGTGCTCTATATGCAGTATATGTGCTGGTTGAGTCATTGTTTGAAATTTCCAGAAAATTCCAGCTGAGATAATATTAGGTCATGAGCGTGTGTTTGTATGTGTAGCCAGCAAATGGTGAAGTAGTGTGTATTTGGAGGATTTGGCTGCGAAATGTATTTCATGCGTGTGTGTGGCTGCTGTGTTTTTTTTTGCAATGTGGGGAAAAACTACAACACAGCCAGTGTTTTGGCCGCGTGTGCAGAGTACGCGCACTGGAGGCTAGAGTGATGTTTGGCCGGGTGTGAGTGTGTGTATCCATGATGGTGGCTGAGATACAACAATGTTTGGCTGTATCAAACTGTATCTGTGATAGTCCTTGGCCGAAGGTGCGTGCTGTGTGGGTGTGTGTACGCAATCGTGACTAAAACCGTGTTTGGCTCTACGTGTGAAAGTGCGCTACAAAGATGACAGAGTTGTTTTTCTTTTTTCTGTTTTTTTTTATATATTTTATTTTAAACCGAATGTGTGTATCTTTATTTAGCTGTGTTTGCATGTGTGTGTGTATGGGTGTGAAGGTGGCTGCAATAGTACTGGCTGTCTTTGAGCATTGGCGTTTTGTGTGTGAGCGTGTGTTTGGCAGCCAGGTCCAACGTGGTGCTAGCATTCAGGCAGACGGTGAAGGCGGCAGCAGCCTGCGGCCTGAGAGCAGGAGACTCGCGGCTCTGTTCTCTTTCTCTCTCACACACACATAAACACACAACCTGGGCTGTGGCCAAATGACGATCTCTGGCTACAACGGCCTTATCATGGCGCATACACTCCGACACACTGAGTGCAATATTATAAACAGTGACTCTCCTTTGTGCAACATTCATTGCACGAAAACACAGAATTTGACAGCGGTGATCATCTCATAAAAAAATTAGAAAAAAAAACACACTCACCCTCATACACACACACACACACACACACACACACACAGGCATGCCAATTCCTTCCTAAAACACAAAATACATGCTCACATGAAGCCGCAATTGCCTCGCTCAGAAAAATGAACACACACTTGCCAGAGCACGCTGGACGAATGCCCTTGACACACACTCACAAATTGTTTTTTATTACTGTTGATACTATGTTGTCATGTAAACAAAAACCAAAAAACAGATGAAGAGAAGTGAATATGACAAAAACTATTTGCTGTTGTCTAACGCAAAAAAAAGCAGGGAGGACTATAATTTTGCCTCTCTTGGAGATAAACGTTTGATTTATTTATTTGACAGAATATTAAACCTGTCTATACACACAATTTTCTAGAAAGCTTTTAGAGACACCTTACTCACTCTCTGTGATATGAAATATTTTGGAGTGTTTGTAATCTTACTACCCAAAACTTTATCTTCATGTATTTTGATTTCTGTCAGTTTCTCTCTCTTTAATTATGTGTCACATAAGCGAGTGTTTCTGTGTACCCATGAGCCTGTGTATGTGTGCATGCATGTGATTACACAAACGTTAGCGTACACCTAAACACACATCATCGTGGGCCTGTCTGTCAGGTGTTTATGTGCTGGCATCCCTCTCTATTAATGTCTAGTGTCCAGTGGGCCACATACCTGGCGTGTGGACGAAGTAGGCCAGGTAGAGGTCCAGCTCCTTGACGGACACTCCAATGTGGTGTGGCTGGACGCACAGGCCAGGGTTGGTGCACTGTGGAGACTTGACCAGCCGCTCTCCGTCCGTGCTCTCCAGGGGGCTGCCCTTGAACAGGATGACCATCACCAGGTCCAGCCGCCACACCTTGTCGGCCTGGCGCAGGCAGTCGATGCGACGGATCTTGCCCTTCTGGTCGGGGTTGGACAGCACGCAGCAGGGGGGCTTTTTCCCCGTGATGGTGAGCACAAAGTCCTCACGGAACTCAGGCCGGATGTCCTTGCGGAGCTTGGCCAGCAGGCGCGAGGCCCACTTCTGCTTGATCTCTGGCTTCTCCCCCAGCAGCTCATCCTTCACCGCGCGCTCTTCCTCCTTGGACATGCGCTTCTCGTGCTTCTTGAAGTACTTGCGCTTGCGGGCCTGCAGGTTGAACCAGGTGTAGGCGAAGGCGCGGACATGGGGCAGAAGGGCCTCGATGAAGGGGTGGAATTCATCCTGGATGAGGGAGGAGGACGGGGGGAGGGTGGAGGAGGAGAGGGAGGAGGGGGGGAAGCAGGAGGAGGCAGTGGAGAGAGAGGGGGAGAACGGGGGAGAGAAGGATGGGGAGAGAGGGAGCGGGGGTGAGGAGGGGAAGAGAGAGGAGAGGCAGTTAGCACCGGCGCGCAGCATGGAGGAGCGGCGCCTGCTCCGAGTGAGCGGAGGGAGAGAATGAGCGAGAGGCGCCGAGAGAGAGAGACAGAGAGAGAGAGAGAGAGAGAAAGAGAGAAAGAGAGAGAGAAAGAGAGAGAGAGAAGAGAGAGAGAGAGAAAGAGAGAGAGAGAGAGAGAGAGAGAGAGAGCGAGACTGGAAAAGATGCTTTACACTCTCGAACATTGACACATCACATCGAAGGACACACTTTACAAATCACTGAACACTCAAAGACTGAGGTAAGAGGTGGAAAAATGAAAATTAATTAAATGAACAACTATAAGGGTTCTTAATGTAATGTCACCATAAAATTTGTGTCTGCCTAAAAACAAAAAAAAATATGTTGCTGATGAATAAAAATATTCCTCGACTTGCATCTCCCAGTGACAAAACAAAAACATTATAAATCCAAGTAAACAAAATAGAAGAGGAGAAAGAAGTAAAAACGTGGCATTTATAAAATATAGCATGCAAACTAACTGCATACACTTTTTAATGCATACGACACTGAAATAATCTGAGGGAATTCACATTCCTAATTACTAAAATGACAGCAGTCACATTTAAGAGCCACGACATGAAATATTTGATCATAAATAAAATAGCAGCATCTGCACTCAAAATCACTTCTTAAAAATATATGCAAATAAAAAAAGAATTACACGGTAGTTACCATTTTGCTCTCTCATCATAAATTCACCCCGTCGATTGCAAAGAAACTTAAAATGCAAAACCAGCACAGTGACTGGACTGTTGAGTCAAAACGCGCTGAAGTAATGCTGCGTATATTAGAAAACAAAGGACTGAGGAAAAAAAAAGAAATTAAGCAAAAAGAGAAGCTGAGAAACTGTCCAATAAAAGCAGCAGGGGGGAAAAAAAGCTGAGAAAGAGGACACAGGCCAAGGGGGGCGCAGTGTAATACCAGCACAAGAACACAGGAGGTACTGTAGCCGGAGCTGCAGAAGAGGTGCTGTTCAGGAGCACAACAGAAGGAGAGTGCAGAGAAGTTTAGCAGGCTCCCTGTTTGAAAGATTAAAAAAAAAAACAGAGCTGGATGTGCACAAATGAAATAAAACAGACACTTCAGGAAAAAATGATAAAATTGTCAAAAAAAACCTAAAACAAGCCTCTTTGTTTGTTTGCAAAAATATGCAGAAAAAAATATCTCGATGGAAAAAAAACAACAAAAAAATGGTTGGCAAAGCGGCGTGTGCTATTGGTTCAATTCTGATCTGCATAAGACTCACGGAGAGGGAGAGAGAGAGCTGGACAAGGGGGGTGCGGACGGAGGAGAAGAAGAAGAAGAAGAAGAAGGAAAAAAACAAAAAAAAACAAGAGGACCGAATCAATGTTGGAAGACTGTGCACGACCGCTGGCAAACCCGAGTGCAGCTTCTTTTTTCCCCCTCTTTCTCTCCAACTCTGTCTCTCTCTTTCTCTCTTCCTCTCCACTTTCCGTCTCTAACCATTGACTGAGTCTGTGCCAACACGCAGAGGGCCCACCTATTTGGCATCGAGTCTCAAACAGCCCAGCCAATACGCACGCTCCCAGCGCTGAAAGGGAGGGGAGAGAGAGAGAGCGATGGCAGAGGGAGAAGCAAAGAGGTGGGGGAGTGGATGGTTGGTGGCTGGTAGTGGAGAGAGGGGGGAGTGGATTGTGTGTGGTGCAGGCAGAAGGCACGTCATTAGCCAAATAGACAAGTTCCAATCTAGTGCAAAGGCAAAGTCCAGAGGATATTAATTTTACATGCATCCAGACAGCACCCGCCTTCTAAAGCCTCCCCCTCCCTCGCCGCCTTCGTCACCAACATGGTCACAGCCATCCCAACAAACCAGCTTGCTCTCCAACTGCATCCCCCCTCCACCACCACAAACCCCCCAAATCTCCCTCCAGAAACACCCCTCTCTCCCTCTCTCTCTCTCTGTGCTCGCGTTACACCACCTTGGCATGGGATGGCAGGAGAAAACACAGACCCAAAATCCCACTAGACCCTGAGACCAGCAGCTGCTCCTGGATTTACCACACAAACAAAGAGAGGAGGGGGAAGAAAAAGTCGCCCCCCAACAACCCACTCCCCCCAAACAAAAAATACCATCCAAAAACATGCTCTCCTGTTTCAAAATGCACTCTTACGTCCAAACTGGCCCCTTCTCCTCCTCTCTCTCCGTTTTTTTTTTTTTTTGTTACTCTACTTTAATAGCCCCAACAGCACAAACACAGAAACACATTAAAAGTTTCTGTTACCCAATTAGAGAGCAATCCTATTTGTGGGAGAGAGAGAGGGAGAGAGAGAGAGAGAGAGGGGATTCGGCGGACAATGGCAGCTGATAATGCTGTGGTGGACGGCTTCATGTAAGTAGCCTGTACATGTTAAGCTTTTCACGGAAGGCAAGCGGATATTGAAACGGTCTAAAACAGGCTATACCGCTTCCTGTAATTCTCAAAGCTTAGCCTAATGCTTTCAGAATCACATATGTTGGTCTGGAATAGTGAAAAGCATAATAGTTTCCTACTGCTGACGCTAAATTGCCCATATTTTCATCATGTTGCATTATGAAGCACACAATGAGACTTAATTGGGAATCTGAACAGCAGCAGAAAGTGAGGGAGCACATGCCTGTATAGCTGCCCTGGACAGCACGTTGTCCCGTCCCCGTTGGCTGACCTGCATGACCTCAGACGGACAAGCTGTGCCCAGTGCACCATGGGAGGAATATCTGACACAAAGGCTCTCACCAAGAACTGATTCAACATAATCGGATGTATTTGTCAGAAAAATAATATCTCTGTGATGGTTTGTTATGAAACACGTATGAACCGCTCTTCTCATTAGAAGTGTATTTAAACGCCATTCTCCCAATTTACAAAAAAAAAGGACACATTTGCTCATTTATGCCATCCAAATGACATGAATTAGTCCGTGAGGCTCGCAGGAATTATAGAGACATTGTCAAGACTGGAATCTCGACAGTGGGCAGCCACAAAAAGCTAACTTGTCATGTGGCAAAGTTGAGGGCCCGGGCATTTGATTGTGATGTTGAAGCCCCCCTGCTGTGCAACGGGACAGGCTGTCTGTGTGAACACCCTACAAAGGCCAGTGTCCTCTGGTTGGCTCCCAGGACCATCAGATTTAGCCTAGCCTGCTCCCTCTGTCAGTGGCTGGTCCACTGACTGGCTGGCAAGCTGGCTGTTAGGTTGGCTGAAAGGCTACATGACTGGCTGGGTGAATGACTGGTTGGCTACCCAGGTGGGTAGCTAGCTGGCTAGTTGGTTGTCTGGCTGGCTGGCTGACTGGCTTATCACTGCTACTGCTGGGGGGGGGTGTAGACCCCATCTGGACCAGGCTGAGCCGGGCCGGGTGCCGATTGTTCATGCTAACATACGCCTGCTTCACTGAAAACGTGGAAAATGTGGGAATGAGAGAAGATGGTGGAGGCAAGATAGAAAAACATGGGCAAGTGGAACACGGAGGAGACAGAATTAAAGAGAGTGTGCATGTTTGTTTTTGTTATTGAAAAATAATGGAGGTGTGTTTCCCACTTATTTGAAAAGACTGAAGGGATCTGGACTTTTTGATGAATGAATGCAGACAATGAGGAGGAACGATATGTTCCAAGTACTGCTGTCACTTCCTGTAATATCATCTTGCCATTACAGGCAAAATGACAATAACCAAGATTATTATCAGGGAAATTTAATCCGCTCCTTTCACATTTTCTTTTGTGGTTCCAGGCCTGCAACATTTTACAGTAACACAGCTCTCATTAAATCTCCACATAACAAAAAGAGGATGAAAAATGGCAGAAACCTATTACAAGGTTACAAGTTAATCCATATGATTAAGCAAATACTATTTGTATGAAAGATGTAATCCTTAAAAAAGGTCTTATTAAAATCACTAAGTTAAATTTGCTCCCAGAGCTATTATGTTCATAAACTGGACCAAATGCAAAATTAAACACAACAGCATAACACAGGAATTGAGGTCTGTGCACCAATTTGCAGTTAAAGCAAAATCTTTTTACGGTTTTGGCCAAGAAATGAGTCTGCGTGGCACCCTGCTATTTAATGTGTCCTTTTTTGACATTTTCAAACCCACATTTCCTTCAGCTCATTAGAAAAGGTTTCTCCTGTTTGCCCAGAGTTCTTCAAGACAGAACAAATAGTGGCAGCTTTTCAGGCCTCTTCCAGGCCGCTGGACTCTGTAGGTATCTGCTCTGCAATAATTTAAGCGGGGGCTCATCTTATCTCTGCCTGCCACACTGTCTTTCAGAAAATGACGACCTTTGTTCGACCAGGCTGGGCAGGCCGGTCTCCACTCTGGCCCTGACAAGGTACCACTCACACAGGAGGACAGAAATGAAAACCATCTCTGGTTTTATTAACAAGGCCAAGCTAGAAGCTGTGGTAACTGCCAGAAAAACAAAACAAAAAAAACCTATGAAAATACAATTGCTGTATTCCAAAATTTTGATGGTATTAAACACCAAACACAGACTGCTTAAGGTTAAATTACCTGAATATCTAAATGTTAAAAATACACTGTAGTGGTCAGAATGCGACAAAATGAGGCCTAAAGTGAATCTAAAATGAGACAAAATTGCGGTTTAAAGTACAGGACAGGTCCTAAAGTTGGCAATTTGATTTTTGGACCACCATTTAAACTAACGGTTAAATTAGGCCCAAGCAGCAGCAGGAGGAGAAACGCATAACTCTTGTCTTTCAGCTCACAGCGGCCTGGACTTTGTGTTTCTACAACTCTAACACAATATAAAATTAATACCTTCATTTATATAAAATGAAACCTACCTTTCTGACCGTGTTCACCCTCTAATTAGAATCTCTGTTCAACGTTTAGTTTTGGCTAATAACGGCGTACTGCTCCGACTGTCAACCCTCACGGACGGTGTTCTCAGCCTCCGTCGGTCTGTCTGTAAATTACCCTTTTTGTTCTTGTTTTTAATATTTCAAAAACATTTTTCTGACACTAGAGTGCTCTAAATATCAAATGTATTTAAATCTACCGTGCCTTTTTCCCCACACAGAGAAAGCTAAACCTGAGTTCTGCTAACGGGCTTCTGAGCCAGTCTGTCCGTGCGGCCTACGTTAAACAAAGAGGGTCAAACTTAATATGTAAAAAAAAAAAAAAAAAAAAAGTCGAATCGATTAAATGGTGTTTTTTTTTCTATTTTGGAAAAAATGAAATAACATAAAAGGCCGAATCCTGCTAATAAATGCATCCAATGTAGAGCGTGACCTCAGTTAAATCAATCACAAAGGCGTTTTTGCAGCTGCACTCTTCAAATTGGTGCACACTTATTTAGCTAGTCTAATGAATGCAGGTACACATCAGAGAGATTATTAACACCAATATGCAAATCTTAAAAAAGTAATAGTTCCTGTTCGTGGGATTTATTTGCATATGGCTGATTTTAACTGTCTCAACTCTGGCCTGTTTCCCACAGTGATATCAGTAGCTCTAATAATAAGTAATCACCTGAGGTGAATTTGTGGTATTAATCATGCAGGCAGGCATCAAAGGGCTGTGCACAGGACAGGTATGAACACAGATCAGCAAGTAGGCCTGTTTGACACCTCATCCTGCATAGTGAGGACGCCTTGTTTGAGAGTCCGCAGGTGTTCAATTTGTTCTGCCTGGCTTGCAGATAAGATTTTAGACATTTAGTAATATTTTAACAGAATGAAGCGCTTCTTAAAAAAAATCTTCTGTTCTGTTTTAAATAGTTATCCAAAAAAGAATGACAGCACAATTTGCAATTTCTAAAGAAAGAAAGAAATAGAAAAAGAGCAATAGACTTTAATACACAATACAAAAAATTAATAATTAGCAAATAAGTTTTGCCTCATCAAAAATATTAAAAAGCTTTATAATTGCATCTCATTCATATTGCTTATTAATAAAAGCAATACTATGGGCTGCTGCATTTGTGCTTATCACCAACATGACCTAAATAAACAATTTAATTTTTAAATGTCAGCAGATGGTTTTAAAAATGTTAGTTTCATACTAGCATAAATTACAATATATTTAAAAAAAAACACTATTGACAATTGCTACAGTAAATTAATTAACAGCAGCAATATCTTGAAATTTTACAGTATATATTTAAGATGCACATTTAAATAATGTCACAGCATTTAATTAAAGCAAATTCCTTTTTACGGTTTTATTTGATAAACGACAACATTTAACAACACTCATTAGAAATTGCAGTTCCCTTGCAAATTAAACATACCCACAACTCTATATGTTACATTATTATTATTACTGTAACAATAATAATTATTGTTATTATTATTGCATTTTACTGTGTTTGCTAGAATAGTAGAAAAACCAGGGGCAGCTTTTATTCTTAAAACATAGCCACAAAGACATAAGCTAATGTAGTTATAATTCTTTAAAAATTTAAAAGCACGTAACTCTATATCAGATTTATCTGTAGAAATTTTTTCATGTGACCCACAGATCTGACCGAGATGATCCTGAATGATGAGAACACACACACACACACACACACACACACACACACACACACACACACACACACCACACACACACACACACACACACACACACACACACACACACACACACAGAGAGAGAGAGAGAGAGAAAGCTGATCAGGTCAGGACGTGTTATGACTGGAATTCAACTTTGACATCTGTTGTGTAAATTCACATATTGACAACTACACTGGTGATGTAAGGGAAAGACTGTGAGGGATCTAAACTATTTTTCCTTGGTGTGTGTGTGTGTGTGTGTGTGTGTGTGTGTGTGTGTGTGTGTGTGTGTGTGTGTGTGTGTGTGTGTGTGTGTGTGTGTGTGTGTGTGTGTTTGTCTGTCAAAGCTGCCTGAGTTCTTATGAATCAAATATTTCATAAAGCTCCACAAACTTTACATAAAACCAGGAATTCTAAATTTTTATGCTGCACAGGCATAAT
Source organism: Acanthochromis polyacanthus (assembly GCF_021347895.1). NCBI lineage: Eukaryota > Metazoa > Chordata > Actinopteri > Pomacentridae > Acanthochromis > Acanthochromis polyacanthus. The sequence continues at coordinate 21,413,616 of NC_067115.1, read as the reverse complement.
GCTGTGTGTACACAAAAGAAAAAGGAAACAGGAGGAAAAAAGTTTCTGTGCGAGTAATTTCCATGTGTCCTTCCTATTAGAAGCACAAGAAAAATAGAAAAATCAGGAATGCAGAGAGCAAGTGATGAGTGACAACCTGCCATAGGAGGTGATAGGTTAGCAACCTCACATCTCATGGAAATAAAATACAGATAAAAAGAAATGTCTCTTTTTCTGTCCTCTTGTCCAGGCCCATGTACGTGCATTCACACTCACAGTATGCCTCTTAAAATATCCTCCTTAACATCTCATCGCTGCCAGTCCTTCGATTTCCATCCAGCTCAGAACCTTTTCATCCATTCTAACGCCTGGAAGAAAAAAAAACTTCCTCTCTTTCTGCTCGCTTTCTCCCATCGGCACAGATTGATGTTAAAAGTGTGCCTGCGCATCGTTTGTAATTATGCCTGTTTACACACTGAAGCATTACTATGTGTGAAAGTCTGGAAGCCATTTGTGGCATGAGGCTGAGAGGGAAAGACAGAGCGAGCAGGCTTTAAACAGCTCCAGAGACACAAGGACTGATAGCAAGCCGGGGCTTCTGACATGACTGCAGACCTGGGTAATATTATACTCAAATATGTCTTCTCGTTTGTGCGACGGGTTTGTCTGGGCAGACTGCTTCAGCCTCAATGTAAGCACATCAAAGATAAGATCAAGTGCTCTTCATAATTCTTTTTAAGTATCCAAAATTTGCTCAGCCAGGATTTTCTTGAGGTTTATGTGGTTTCTCTATGACTCTGCCCATTTGCATAAATTTCACATTATAGAGATAATTATAAACAGAACTTTAACCTCACAAGTGAGTTATATTACCAATTTGTGTTCTGAAAATATTTGGAGAACTAAATTCAATTTGGAATAGAGAACACATTTGATTATTTGCTAAATATATCTAGGGCTCTTTGGCAGAGAGACTTCCAAAGTTATACATGTATTGTGGGAACTGAAACATTATACATTTACTCTTTGTGATGCAAAACTGGATGCTAATCTTGATCGCAGTGCCGTCAATTAGACAGAATGTTTCTTTTAGGAATGATGTTATCATGGTATAAATAAAACTGGGGAAAATTATAGATTTCAAACAAATTTAGGAGATTCTGGCGCAACATGTTACAAACAATGATTTAATAAACCGTTTTAGCATGTAGCTGCAGCTACACGGGACATATAGGATTACATGCAAGCAGAAGCTAAGTGAATGCACAGACTACTGCATGTGCATCGTATGTGTGTTTACATTGTTGTGGTTTCTGTAGCATCATCAAACACACACACACACACACAGACACACACACACACACACACACACACAAAATGACTGATGCATACTGTCGGTGTGGCAGTTTCTGACAGGACACTGCTGTAAAACTGAGCACAGCATTTCCCCTTGACAAGGGCAGCCATTCCTGATAAGGTCAAGTAGGCAGTGTGACACTTGGAGAGTGTGTGTATCTGTGTGTGTGTGTGTGTGCGCATTTGTGTATGTGTGTGTGTGTGTGTGAGGGGTGACGGCAGAGTGCGGCAGCTTTGTGCTTCCACTATACAGTGAAGGCATAACGTCTGTCTCACACTTTCGGTCTCACTCCAAACCAAAGCGCATGCTGCACACACCTACAGTGTTCCAGTCGGCACATGCCAGCGGCACAGACTGGCTACCATGCCCTGCCTACAGCTGCACTGAGGGCTTTGAACCTCATGGTTAGCAAATACAGCAGGAATCAAGCAGATAATGAAACCCGATATCCCCTCCCCACCATGCCCTGCTCCAGCAGTAGCCAAGGCCTGGTTCTCCTCGCACAAGAGATGCACTATTGAGAGACTTTCTCCCTCACTCTTTCACTCCCCCTCATTCTTTTATTCCTCCCCGGTCCTCGTTCTGCCAGTCGGCAAGGCGAGATGCCAACCTCTCCCCAAAGCCGGGCAGAGTGCCCTCACCCTTTATGCAAATGATTCACCACTAGCCCAACTCACACATTCATTCTGTGCCCCCCACCATCACCTACTCCTCCGTTCCTTCATTTATTTCTTTCACCTTTTACTCTGCAATCCCCCTCTTTCTACCACTTCTCCCTTTCCTGTACTTCATATTGTTGTTGCACTTCAGCCATCCCTCCCTCTGCTTTTAGCTGCTTCACTCACCCTCTACCAACTGTCCATGCTCTCTCTATCTAAATTGCTATCCATCTTCCAGCATCCCTTGCTCTGCTCCCTCTCACTCCTTTCAATGTGGAACTCCTTTTTCTCGCTGCCTCTCGCTCGCACAGCTTGACTCACCCAGCAACTCAAACTTGTACACTCATTCCTCGGCCGGTGCCAGACAGGCAAGTGCAGAAACTCCCTTTACCGTCACTCTCTTTCTCTTACTCTCCCTTGCATACACACAGCCACTCACGCCACAACCCATGCCCTGTTACTTCCCTTAAAGGGAAAGCATCACTTCTATAAATTATACTTTTTCCTTATCTGTTTGCATTTTGTCTAACCATTTTATCATCTGTCAGCATGTAGCACTAAGTGCATCATTTGAAAGAAAACCATTTGGCACCTTTATCCATTCCTTCCCTGTTAATTTTTTTTTTTTTTTTGCATGATTGATTGCTTCCTTGATTGTTCCTTGAGTATTTCCATTAACGCTCTTCTTTTCACAAAGGAAAAAAAAAATACATGAGGGAAGGTGGTCGAGACATGCGTTAGGTCATGTTCACACAGTTTAGCGGCACCATCGTTTTCATATTTTTAAAGTATGCTCGAAAGCATATTGCACCAAATTATAATAGCAGCAGACTACATTTACTACCAATAGCTAAACTTCTACTCATATCAGTCTTGCTGATTGAAGAATTATTAACCATAAGATCAGATTAAACAACCCTTGGCCTTAAAAAAATGTTTTAAAAATGATTGTTTCAGTTCATACAAGCACAGATGCTTTACCTTTTTCTTGGGAAGTTGACAATTTTAGCGACATAATGGCAACACGCCATAAATACACTGAGATTAACTGGGTGAAAAAAGTAGTTTTATGAAGGAAGCATCTCCAACTAAAAAAAATAAAACCCAGTAATCACAGCTAGAACACTGGAAATGTTTGGGAAACCGACCCTCTCACATAACCACCCTATTTCCACACCAGCGAACCCCCTATCAGGGACACTGAAGCTTGCAGATTTAATTCTGTTTATCGTATGAGCTGGAGTTTTGCCTGTGCTCGGTTGGCACCGTGAGGGTTAAACTGTGCCCGCTCCCTGTGGCATGATATAAGCTGGGCCTTTGCCTGTGCACTCTGCCTTGTCTGCACTGAGTCGGTAGTGTTAGGGGTTAAGAGAGGATGCCTGCTCCAAGTGGCTTCCTACGTGACTCTGATCCCATTAGGGTTAAAAGGTGTTTGTTCCATATGGCCTCCTGAGAGCCGGGCCTTAATCTCTGCCATGCTTGACGGTTTCGGGTTAAAGGGAGACTCGACTCTTGATACGGCGGCAAGTTACGCTCGACTCTGAGCTGGCAGTGTGAGGGTTAAAGGTCGCTCTGCCCGTTCTGAGCGGCATTCCCTATAGGGCAACCGCCATGCCAGGCCGGAAGAAACAGAGGACACACACAAACACATGCGAGGCGAGAAACAAAGAGCCTTCTCAACCGCTCACACACACAAACACATGCAGACGTGCACACACAAGCTCGCACAACAGCTAAATCATCTTGAAATTTTTATCTCTTAAACTAGTGCCTTTCTTTTTTAAAGATGAATCCTCCCCAACGCAGACGGGCGCCTCTGGGAGAGTGTGTGTGCAGTTATCTCCTCTGTGACCACACTCGCTGCTTTCCCCAGCCTAAACTACCACCTCGCTCAGACCTCAGGAGCACCACAGTACCACAGGCAGACAGCCATAAGTACATGTCCTCAGAGGGGACATAAAACGGAGGAAACCCACCTCGATAAAAAGCCACCTCACAAACACGCTGGGGAGGAAAAAAGAGCAGGGAACAAAAAGAAGACAGATCCAAGCTCTTGCATTAGGTTACATTCCTATTCGTCTTTGTATTGGATTTTTACTGTTATCAGAAAATGCGCATTTGAAAACCACTTTCATTCACTCTCTTATCTTGAACGCAATTATGAAGAACAATTTAAATCAAAGAACAGTATATACGTATTTTATGCTTTAGTTTAATGTAATAAAAAATAATTAAATTTCATCCAAGTTTAGTATTTTACATTTTCCTTTAGCTAGAAATCCCCCCTGTAGTGATGAAAGCTTGAATAGCCGATTAGTAAAATACTGTTTACGTGTAAAATGTGCCCTTGCTGGTCCCAAATTGAATCCTGCCAATTTTTAATTATTTTTTCCTGGTCTCCTGCACGGCTTTACTTTGTTTCACTGAAAACAAACAGAACAAATTTCTAACTTTAACAAATATTCTGTCGCTGCTATATTATTTATATAACAGTACAGTTTCGCTGACTGTTGGTAAACCTTCAGCGAAACTGGTTCGGTATGAAATACCAGTCAGTCTCCATTTATAAACATGTGATTGTATGAAAAGATAGTATCACAGAGAAGAGAGCCAGAAGGAAAGAGCTGGACTGAAAGCAGCAAGAGCTGCCACGTCAGATGCTGCTGAGTCTTCTTGGCTGTCAGGACTGAAAGACACACACACACACACACACGCATACACACACAGAGAAAGAAATACGCACACATATAACTGCAGTATGGCCTCCACACACCCACAAAGGCTCAAATACATGCACACACACACACACTCACACAGAGGGGAAGCAGGGTTTGCCTTTGCAGTGCTGTTTGGGGAGAGTTGGAGCCATGCGCCAAGCCTGACACCCCTGCTCAGTGTCGCCATCACCGCTGTCTTTCTGCGAGTCAACATGGATGGAGCCACTCCATCAATAACACACACAGGCCCTAATAATAAAACGAGCAAATCCCTCACTCCAGTTTGCCCGCCACACGCCAGAGAGCGCCTGCCCGGGGTCTGATCATATCCTGTTAGGATTGCTTCTGGATTTGCACTTATCATTTGGTTACACTCTTCAAGCATTTAAATAAATATTTGGTTTTCCAGATTTCAGTAAATGCTTTTTAAAAATTACTTTAAACTGTGACCAAATTGTGACAGCGTTATACGCAAAAACATTTCATCGCATGCACAAAGAAGACAGCACAGTATCCCCTGGATCAGATGCAAAATAGGATTTGGCCTCATCTTTATTTAGGCTAGCTTTCCAATTCCTGGAGAAATTGCATGATTGAATACAACAATGCTATTGTTGCAGCAAAATGTTAGAGGGGCTTTTAGCTTTATGTTTTTCCAGAGAGGAAAATCAAAATGTGAATGCCATTTTTCAATCTAAAGAGGAGAGAGAAGGCTCTTGTGTAGAGATTTGAGTCTCCAGATAGCACTTGGCACCATTTGTCAGCTCTTAGAACTGTAATATGGTTATGATACATTAGCATTCCTTCACATCACCAAAGAAACCCAATATGTGTATATCAAGCATTTTAGTCAGCGGAGGAACAGTGAAGAAGCAGAGGGAGAAAAAAAGAGAAGGAAAGGAGAAGGGGAGGAGGTCCAGAAGATGGAGAGCCAGGTAAAGGATTAGCATTAAGCGGCGAGAGGGAGTAAAAAGTTGCCCGATGAGCAGCATTCCAATGGACAAAGCCTCTTGAATGGTGAAACTGTTTTAGATAGCCTGTGCTGTTCTCAGGAGAGACAGACAGGGAGTTAGTAAAGTGCTTTTAAGCTCACCAAATCCAACATATCCCAGATAAGACTGTGGCTCTTCCTGAGGGAATGAAAGAGAGGAGTAGTGGAGGGGGGCTGGAAAGAATGAGGTACAACGCAGGAAAGAAGTGGTTGAAGTAACAGATGCAACGAGAGAGAGAGAGTGTGTGTAGGTGCAGCTGAGGGATCATAGAGAAAAACTGTCAAAGATAAGCAAACATAAAAGCAAAAAAAAAAAAATAGATATGTTTTGAGAAAGAGAAAGACAGAAAAATGAAGTGTATGGGAAGTGACAGCATATTATCAGATGAGAGCACATGTGAGTTTTCGTGTCGGTTGAATCTGTCTTATAAAGTGCAGCGAATGAACCCGAAGACACTGAGCAGCCCTGCCTGCTTCTACAGCAGGATTTTATCACCTGCGTGAAAGGCGGCTTGAATACACACTGGCTAACATCATCAATCTCTGCTCTGCCGCGTTGTAGGAGGAACCTGTGCAGGCCTTTTATGTACTTTTTAGTGTTTGGATATTATTCAGGCAAGAAAATCATCATGCTGAGGTGCACAAATCACTCAAAGCACACACACCCAATTACTATCCTTACAAAGTTGCTCAAAAGCATACTAAAGTGTGTGTTTTTTCTGCTAATCTTCTGCATTCATACACTGTTAAGTGCATTGCATGTGCATAAAAAGGGCAGAGACAGGTGCACACATACAGGCCAGAAAGCAGCAAGTCAACAAACAAGGGTCAGTTTTTAATAATTACCTGTTTATTTAGCAGTGGTCAGATTTTAACTTATAAACCTTCAGAACTCCCCTGCAAAATTCCTCCTTTTAGACTCCAGAGAGAACATTCAAACAGTATTAATTCCTCTGCTGGGAAAAGGGACGGCCTTTTCCCGGAGCAATCCATAACATCTGAATATAAAAATAAATATGAAGAGCGGGCGCGCTCTTAACCCCAAGCTAAGGAGGGAAAAACCTGCCGGGAAGTTTGATGGTGGTGTATGTTTTTCCTCTGTTTCATCAGTGTCTGGGACAACATTTTCTTTCAGCGCCGTCGCTCTCGCCGGGTTTTCAACCTCTACCGCCATTTCTTAGTCTCCAGGTCTCGTTCTTCTGCTTTTTAAAAAAATCCTTATTAAGGGTGCCCTTTTAATCTCCGTCTTCTTCATATTTTCCCTCGCTCTCTCTCCCCCCCCCTCTCACTCTCTGCTGGACGCCCCTGTGCCGGTTAACACACCACAAGCCAGAGGGAGGACCGCAAGAATGCTTAAATCAGCATAATTAGGCCTGTGTGTACTTTAAACACACACGTTTCCCCCAAGCCTGGACCCCTGCCACCCGTACACCGCTGTGTACGCAGCCACGGCCTGTCTCTTTGAGTCAATAAACACAAACATATCAGCAGTCAGTCTCACAAACGTTTACACAGCGCACACACACGCACGCATGCATATGCAACACATGAGGTGAAAAAATGATGCAGTACCCGTCTTCCAACCAACTTCATCCCACCAACTCCAGCTACCTCCCTCACACAGCTGTCACCCACCTCCCCCTCCGGCCCAAACCACCATCACCGCACTAACACAGTTTGACCCTTTACACTGTGTAGCTGACGGCAGAGGAAAGAAAATCAGTTTAATATGGGAGCTCTGGCCTAGAAAGTTGCACATTTGTTGAAAAATTTCCATAAGCAAGCAGTTCAAAAAACAAAATGAAGTGCAAGCGTGCACTAAAACAATGGCGGGGATCTCAACGGGGGTTTGTGGTTTTGTCCCACACACATCTGTATGTGTTTTAGGTTTCAGTCGTGCATTAACAAAACAACAGCCTCCCAGCAAATCCAGGGGGCCCAGCTGCATGTGGGGATTATCAGTAGTCATTACACCCCATTTAATAATAATCACCGCCATCAAAAACGAATCACTCCCAACATGTGATAACACTGCCTGAGTGGATCATATTAGCGACGATGAGGACTGATTGGAAAATATGTCATTTGCATTTTATCTTGTTTGTTGTTTCAGCGGGACCCACACACTTTGTGAGCAACTTATTGCTGTCTTTATCTGCATCCTCGTGCCGCTCTTCGTGTGTGTCAGAGTATCTGCGTGAGATAAGAGCCATGACGGAGATGACATCCGTGAGCGTACACTATCAAAGAGAAGAGTGTGAAAGTCAGTGAGTACGGCTCGGTTCAAAGGCATCCAATAAAAACATTACGCTCCCTCCCTCAGGAGTTTGAACACTCGCAGCTCCCGAAGAAGCTTCAGGTGCAGATGGACACTGCAAGTGAGGCCTCGCACAAGCACAACATTGAAACTCAATCTTGTGAATGAGAGGCATAGCTGAGGCCTTCTAATCCTAAAGATGTCCACAGAGAACAAGTAACTCCAGTAGTGAATAGTAATATGCTCGTGTCCCTGATTTTGGAAATGCAGCGACGTTGCCATGGAGTTTAAATGTCACAAAGGCAAAACATGAACTTAATTTGATTTCCATTTTTAACATCGCCCGCCACAAAAACAGATAAATTTAATGTGGCCTCGGCTTGCTTTTTCTCCTGGCATAACGCTGCAGAAAGTGATCACAGCGACACGCTCAGTCTACTTAGAAAAATATTTTGTCAGCAGCATTTGATCAAAGTGGTGTGATACTGTTTATATGAGGGTGAGCACTGAAAACTAGCCACAAAGAAGCCACTCTGTGTGTCTGTGTGTCTCCGTCACACTCACACACACTGCGGCATGAACACACTCAATTCTCTGTTTGTGGGCTCACACAGCTGTGGATCTTGCACAGGGTTCAACCAAGGTAAAGATATGGTATATTACGCAATGGCTTATAGATTTTTCCACCGCTGGCGAGCTGCCAGCGCTCTCAACGGGAGAGAGAGAGGGAGAGAGGGAGAGAGGGAGAGAGAGAGAGAGAGAGAGAGAGAGAGAATCAGAGTGCAGCACACTTTGTTCCACGAAGTCTGACTCACAAACTGGATTCACTAGCTGCTCATGGGAGGCCTCCAGGACCAGGAGCTACACTGTGGACGTAGCGCCACATGTGTGTATTACCTGATAATACTGGAAATAAAGTAACTGGAAGATTGTTAGTGTTTTTGTGTCAGACATATTCATTAAGCCTGGTGGATATTTCAGCTATCGGCCCCATAGGTGATAGCTGCTGCTCTGCACTGGGCTGCCTCCGCTTCACACACACACACACACACACACACACACACACACACACACACACACACACACACACTGCAGTGGCAAAAATAAATGACCTTAAGCACTTTTTCAACACAGTGGAGTCTAGTGGCTATACAGGCTGACCTATGTATTTCCATCAACTACACTTTAAAGCTACAGCAGTCATATTGACTCAAGCTGGACAGCAGTCAGCTATCGTTTAGTCCCCATTTGCTCTGCCAATATGCAACTTTTGCTGCTTTAAGGACCGTTGAGTTTGACAGTAATAAAGCACAAATTTAAGCCTTTGAAATGATCAACAAAAAACTCCAATGTGCACGCATGACAGACATTTCAGTGCAGGCTACTTCCAAAATGAGACTTGGAAGAGTCAGCAAGAGCTGCCCAATCTGTTTTGAATCAGACGCTCGCCCGTCAGGATGATCAATCTGAGTGTTTTCTTGATTTACTTACCGAGTACGTGACATGCATATGTTAATAAAACTTGTGCGCTTCTCATATCAGCCTTGTCCATATTTTACCGCCTGGATTAAGGAGGCAGACATACTGTTCACACACAAAGCAATAGAAAGGCATTCAACGAGCTGATTTGGCCTAGATCTTGCACACCAAGGTTTCCCCTACTCTTTTAATTGGGCTCTTGATGCTCGACATAGGGTGTACTTCCTCTAATTAGCTATATCTATAGCGTATGGGAGGGTGATGAATGCATGCATGTGTAAAATCCTCTTTTGAGCAACTCCAAACTAACTAAGAGCTTTAATTTCACGCTAGGCTGCATTGTCCCATTCAGTGGGGTTACCCCCACAAAAAAAAGCCTCTGAGAAAATCAAAAAACGAAAAACACACCAATGGGTCACAGAGGAGGGGGATGGAGAAAGACAGACAGAGAGGGAGAGAGAGAGGGAGACAAACAACAACAACAACAACTGAGGTTCATCCTGGAACAATGCAGATCTCTCACCAACCGTTACTTCTCTTTTAAAGGGAGCTAATTGAGGGGGTGGAGGAGGAGGAGCAGGATGAAGGTGAAGGGGAGTCTGTCCCCAAGCAGCTGCAAGGAGACTGCAGTTCACTGCCTCTTGCATCTTCTCATCCCTTGATTCCTTATTGGTTCCTCACATTTCCACTGTCTGATGAGCTCATCCCTTGCTGGCAAACTAAAGTCTTTTCGTGTTAAATGACTGCGAACTGCGAGTTGTGGCACCTTTGATTCTCAAACCTGAGAAAAAAATAACAATTTTGCACAGGGAGGTTATGCAATTATCAGTCAATCACTCACTCGGTTTACACACCTAATTCCTACTACCAGCCAAATGTAAAATTATATCGTGTAGCGAACATCACAACAACAAAGGCTCTAAGGGATAATTGTGTTTATTTGATTTTGGAGTACTTTCTGCTCTCATGACAAAAACTGGCAGAGGCTAAACGGAGAGAGATGTTCCCAGTATCAGCACGCTGAAGTGATTTTGACTCTGCGGCTCCTCCGCCACATGTCTGTCTATCTGTCTATAACATATGCGAGCGCTCAGCCTGATTTAAGGTGTGTGTGTATGTACATGTGCGTACCGTATGAGTTGGTAAACAAAACTATATCTCAGACCAACATAAAACCGCTATAGGGGTCGCCTGCTTCCACTGGCCACAGATCAGCCTAAACCTAATCCACACTAGAAGGCAGAGGCATTGAGAGACACACACACACACACACACGTATCAGCCACACGAACACATGCCCATCCATCCAGGGGACAGCCACCTATTACCCTGTTGTGCCAACTGCCTCTGTTAAGCATGGCAAATCCATTTTCTATGGGCAGTCAGGAAGACTGCACAGATAAGGGATAAGCAGAGCACCAGTGTTGGATTTAACCCACCTCCAAGACAGAATCACACACAGACACACACAGGGAGAGGAGGACTGTCCACAAGCCGCCTCAGGGTTTGGCTTCGGGGCCTTATGGTCTCTGCAATGGCACATTTTTGTTATGTTACAAACTAAAACTAATATTTGCAGCATCAACATACATAAGACTCAAATATGTGAACTACAGATGGACTTATTTTTCCCGTTTAAAGAACCGCAAGTGCATTTTTTTTTTTTTTGGTAAAATGTATTCAGACTGTTCAACTGATAGAGACATTTGGTGCTACTTCTCTGCACTCTTCCCCTCAGTCCCTCCCTACCAGCCCTCATTCTGGGCCAAGCAGTGTAAGGTGGACCTGGTCTGCCTCCAGCAAAAAGGATGAATAAGTAAAAAGAACACAGTGTACCCCTGGGTTCTGCCTGCAACCCACTGCATGTCTGCCTGCCGCTGGTCTTCAGTTGGCAGGCCACGTTTAGCCCTGCTCACCGTCCACTACAGCAAATCTATTCTCTGGTGCCTGTGCTGTGCCTACTAACTAGGACCTGTGCGAGCAGGATTAGTAGCAGTGTGTGTGTGTCTGTGTGTGTGTGTGGTGCAAAGTGACGCCGGTAAGGCTCGGTATGTTACCAGATCACGCAGGCCCACCTCGACTTACACCAGCACCGCCGCCGTCACCGTCCGGTCCCAGTGAAACCAGAACCGAGGACTGACGCAGGAGAGCCACCGGTCCAAAACGGAGCAGGAGTAAGAAACACACACATGCGCAAAGACGCACACACACGTTAACAGATATGATGGCCTCGACCTCGAAGCTCTGACTTTAACAGGTGAAAGCAGAACATTTGGCTTTGTGTGTTGAAATTAGTAGATATTCAGAACAATATAGCTGCACAAACTGCATGTGTGGGCTACTCACATATTGCCACACAGACTGTACGCTTCCCCATATGTGCATAAACACCAAACTACACACAAGCGCTTTTATCGCCATCGCCAAAGATACTGACCACATTTCTTTTCTGTTGCTATGGCTATATGGCATGGCTACAGTATGTATAGATTTCCCTTCACGCTTTCAAGTGCTTTGCCAATCTGCACGGCCGAGCGAATTTCAAGGGCTCATTTGATCTCCAAAATCTAAACCCCCCTTAAGAAGTGCATATAATCGGACATGAATCGCTCATGAGCGAGAATCGAGGAAAGCAAATAAAACTTTTTGTCTGCGAACCGTGCGGGGGGAAAACGGTTAAACAATCTTTGCCGCACATTGTTAAACATCTCTGAGTCTGCAGCAAAGCTTCAAAAGTTGGCATGCGTTTGTGAGACGCGCTGTAGCTCCACATTAGCAGCCCATCTCATTTGGATAAGCGGGACTTAACTGGAGTCTGAAATAATTGATTTCCAAACGCAGCACATAAAAGTTTTTAATTAACGACGCCTTCTCGACCTTCAAAAAAGAAGAACACACAAAAAAAGCACATAAAAACTTTATGCAAATGCATTTCCGTCACAGAGATGTGAAACAAAGCAACGTACTCCCGTTAAAGTACAAAAAGCCTCTTGGTGATGTTTGGCAAGTGCGCTTTTGGCTGATCGGGTGCGTCGCCTACCAGGCCATTCCAGCAAAGCTTTTATCAGCATTAATAATACATTGTAGATTGTTTACACCAGTTTTGCATGTTTTCTGTGATTTGTGAATTATTTACATGGCTGTGATCAAGAACACAATCTTAATGGAGTCACTGGACGGCAGTAGCAGCAGCGCGGTTACAAGAACATTACGCACGTCAGTATCCATCATCCATCATCCGTGCGCTCATGGATGCGCACACGCACCAAGTCGAAGAACAACAAACAATCCGGCCACCCTCTTTTTTTACAGCATCAAACCACAGACAGTTAAAAACGATCACAGAAAATTAAAGCTAAATGCTTCGAATCAAGTTTTAATTGCAGGTGTAAGCAGGATGCATGGGCGTCTTTAAAGTTAATTTTTGACCGCTGTTATCTTAATATCCTCCGAATACAAACACGAGCTCCGCGCGAAGATATGAGAGAATGCAAACAAATCAGCTCTGCTTGATATCCATCAGTGAAAGCCGGAGACGAAATAACAGCAGCCTAAGCAGATCAATATGTATCGCGCATATGGGCAGCACGCGTCCATGCGGCGCTCGTGAGAGAGGATCTGCTGCCAATTAATTTTAATTAATGGAAAGAAAGAGGCAACTCGATGCGGACCTCTGCCTCATACCACCAGGCTTGGAAAATTATCTGTGCTAAATATGCAGTAGGGCTGTTGGACTTATTTTACGCAGCAAATCAAATAGACTATTGATTAGAAAATGTCTCTCTCGCTGTTCAAAACGCACAGACGCCACAAAGGTCAAGGGAAAAGTGGAAGAAAGAAAATTGTAAAAAGAGAGAGAAGCCGTTTTCTTAGTGGTGCAATTGCTTCTGATGTAGAATCCACGTCTGACTTTGTTGCGGTGACAAAAAGAGAGAAGATGAAAATATAGTTTTGTGTCGTTTTCTTTCTGACAAACTTCATAAAGTCCCAGAAACACGCTGAGGTCTGGTCAGAGGGCCTGAAATAACACTGAGGAGGAATCCTGCGTGTTTTCCACGGAGCTCGTCAAAACCAGACTTTTCTGTTTAAGGAAAGGAATGATTTTCTCTGCTGCTCCACAGCAACTGTGTGAAAGTCCGATATTATCACGAATATATTTAGAAAAATCTAATAAACATAATGCAAAGCTCCTAAAACAACAACACAGAAGTGCGTAACTCGGCAGGCCGTGACCTCCTTGTATCAGTAAGAATTTCCCCTACACGCCTGAAGCTGAACACCTGTGACCGTATAATGCCAGATCATCTCACAATATAAATGAGTGCGTAAATATTACGCATGAGGCAGTTAAAAGTGATGACTTGGAGTGCATCTCTAACTCCTAAGTTCAGCTCAGACGAAAAATATACATGACCTCCTAATAAATGCTGAATGGAACGCTCACATTCAACTTGATCTTTAAAATGCAGTTTAATGGTAAAATACTGAAATTAAAAAAACGGCATTAAACCGGCTGTCTGACGTGAGAAACCGAGCGGCAGAGGGAGAAAACGGACTTGCGGCGGCCTGAAACTGCAGACTCGGCGCGCCTGCACTTCTCATGTGTTAACTCTGCAGTGGCTGCACGAAATATGTGCGTCTGGGAAGCATATGTGTATTTAACAAACTGAACTGTAAATAAATTTGCAGTTTATGGGAGAAAAAGCGCTGAGCTGCGAGGAAAACGAAAAAGGTCATTTACAGCATGACCTTTGCTCTTGTGAGCAGTGAAACGATTCGGTTTGAGTTGCAGAAAAAAAAAATTAGATATTCACCACAACCAGTTCAGGAATAAAACATATTTACTGTGACTTTTTTAAAGCAACAAAAATAATCAGCAAGCTTCCCTTGTGCCAAAGCGGTTTAAAAGCACTACCCATTATTCTTATTTGTAGTTTATTTCACCTAGATCTTATTTCTGGTGGATATTTTCAACAGAAATATGACATATTTAAGACAAGTTACAAAACCTTTGAGGTGATAAACAGAACTCTAGACTTTTTTTATGTTCAGTAGCAGAACTGCAAGTTGAAGTTCAAAAGGTCAAAACTCAGTCTGAAGCCTAATTTTGCATTGAAGGGCCAAAATGTGAGCTGAATATTACAAAGTGATGTGATGGCTATAGAGTTTGTTAGATTGTTTTCAAATAAGTAAAAGAAAACAACACATATTCATGTGTGTTGCCCTCACAGAACCATGAGCCCAGACGGCCTTTGGAAATTACACACATAAATACGCATGAGACGTTTTCCAACAGAGTGAATCCCTCAAAAAAAATCAACCTGTCTTTAATTTAAATATCACAGAATAACTATGAGAATGTAGAAAACACATGCATTTCTTCTTTAAAGAATTACTGGATTTTGTAATTTATTTGAGTCTCCACACACACGCCCATTTATATATCATATATCATACTGTTGCCTGAAAAAAGTTTTTTTTTAATTCAATGGGATAAAGTTTTTCTTTAAAACGAGCCTACTGAGGAAGAATATACTAAACCCAAGGTCAGGTCTGAACGGTGACCCTAAAAGGCCCCACGGCAGTCCGCGGCTGAAGACGGACCGACCTCCCGAACAGCCGCAAGCACAGAAAGAGCCCCCTAAAAAATTCACTGTCCTGCAAGTCAAGCATTAGAACTTAATATGAGGTTTGTGATATTTGTCGAAGCAGCCGATTATTGCCTCGAGGTGTTTGCAATTAGTCGCCAGCTGCCAGGAGGACGCCCAGCTCTCCTTCCCCTTTCTCCAACCTCCGTTTTATATAAAATAGATTTGGGAGAAGCGCCATTTTCTCTCCAAACCATGCGCAATGAGACGCACAAGAAAAGCCCGTTGGAGGAGTGCCATTAAAAAGAAAGGGGGGAGAGAGACGGCAGCGAGAGAGAGGGAGAGAAAGAGGGAGGGAGGTTAAACACGGGAAAAAGAGAGCGGAGTTGGGGGAAAAAAAGGTCCTTAATACGCAACAAATGACAAGCAGCAGCACGACACACAACACAACACAACACTGTAACCGCGTACAGTAGAAGCAGACCGGAGGCGCACGACACCGGAAATTTTTTTCTTTAAAAAAAAAAAAAAGCAGCGAAGAGGAGCGTTAAAACGGCGATTGTCTTTCCATACCTGTGTCAAGCAGTAAGGGGAGTACATGGTGGTGTCTAGAGATGAAAATTGGAGTTGTTGATAACAAAGTTGGATGGAGGTTCGCTGCGGTGCCGCATTGCAAAGCCGCTGTGGCTCAGTCCAGGCTGTAACCCCGCCTCGCTCGCAGTGAAAGCTCGGCAATAACTTTAGGGGAAAGTTTTGCTGCTCTCTCTCCCTCCCTCCCGCGTTCTCTCTCTAACGCTCCCTCTCTCTCTCTCTCTCTCCCACTCTCTCACTCTCTCTGCCTCCCCGCTTTTCTCTGATTGACACAAACCTAACTTTATATTTGAATGCGTTTTTTTTTTTTTTGACGTTTTGGAAAGAATCCGTGCTTCTCTAAAAATCCTCCAAAGAGGCTCCGCTTGAGATACAGCATTACTGCTGCACTGTTGGGCGTCTGGGATTGTCAACGAGGAGTGCAGTTACGGTGTTTTTTGATTTTATTATCTGCATATATGTTTATTATCTTTATTATTATGGCATTCAGATTTGCAGTTACAATTCTGCAGGAAGCTGCTGTAGCTTTTCTGTTTCAAATGTAATTTTCACTTCTATCTATCTATCCATATCTATCTACTCATCTGTCTCTTTTTTATGATACTTAAAACCCTTCAGTAGCTTGTGGTATGAGTTTAAAATTCCACAAACCTTCCCACACTATCATCTCTAAATAACCCCACTACAGGCACATCTAAGTCGAAGTATATTCTGAGTTGAAGTATATTTTTGCTTTTGTTTGATAAAACTGCCTTTTGCCAGTGAGCACACAGCAAACACAGCAAGTGATTGATGGCTCAGATTTCCTTAAAATGATCTCTTTTTTCTTGCTTTCATATCCTTTGGTCTTACGAAGAATGCAGAAGCAAGCCCAAGTCTGACCAAAATAGAAACGAGAAAAAGTTTTAAATTTACAACTCAGATTAAGCTGTGGTCTTTTGTCGTGATGGTGATGCAAAGCTTTCTGCACAACTAATTCGAGTGCCTTAAGCCGAAGAGGGCCCGTATTCTAAGTTGGACTGAGTGCTACAGTAAATTAAACGAGCGCTGGAAATGGAGCATTTGAAGCAGCTGAAACGTGTGGGCCAGTTATCTGTATTTTAATGCAGTTTACAGGGTGTCACGGCAGGACATGAGGCCCAACTCTGTCCGTTTTGCTGAGGATGCTCTTTGCTGCTCAATCTGGAACAAATAGCTCTTCATCTGAAGGTTACAACCCCAATTTAGGAAATATTTACAATAAGATTTTAAATATTGTTAATATTTCAGGGTACTTCTATGAGTTAAACTAAAGAAATGCAAAATTATTACAGCAAGTTGTACATTTCACTGTCTAAGACTGTAATTTACTCAGCTGTGATACCTCTTGGTTTCCTATTTCTCTCCTTTCTAGCTAATTCCAAGTCATATTCCAGCTGACTACATAAATGCAAACAAAAGATACCTGAACTTGGGCAAAGTGGTCTAAACCAGTTTCATTGTGACTCCTATTGTATGGAAGCAATGCACTCTGTTTCTAATCAGGCTTGGCTTTATCCTCGCCCGCTCCCTGCTCCTCAGCCTAATCAAACTCATATATGCAGGCAGAGTGCCTGCAATTATACATAAGCCCCTGCCTTGTGCATGTGTGCGTGAGTGTGTAAGTGAGAGTGTGTGTGAGAGCATTAGTGTTTGGAAGTGTGTGTGTGCCTACGTGCGAATGCAATTCTGAATGTGCATATGTCTGTGTGTGTGTGTGCTGGAGTTGTGCAAAAGTGTGTTCACACATATGTGCGTGTGTGTGTGTATGAGAGAGAGAGAGAGAGTGTGCAAGGGTGCGGTTTTTGGGGTTGAGGTCACCCCAGCGCTTGTATGCCAAGTTTTTCAGGGGGATATGAAGCTGTGTAGCTTTACGAGACCTCAGCCTATGTAGGATACTTAGACGCTCACACCACAGACACACACATGCATACAATGTACAGTTTACACACAAGTTACATGTGCACACGCATGTACAGCATGGACACAAATGTCTGGTGGTCAAAGATACGCTGGCACAAACAACCAAAAAAAGAATTAGCCTGAGAAGAAAGAGAGAAATACTAAATAAAAGTGAAAAAAGTAAAGCATATTGAGGTGTAGTCTTCTTTTCCCAAAGTCTCTCCTCTTTCCAAACCACACCCCACCGCGGCACAGGCCCAAACCCCAAAGCCTTTGTGTGCTCCCTCACTTTCCCCTCTTTCTCTTGCTGGCTAAAACCTTTTTCTCCTCCACAGTGGTATTTTTTGGTGATGTTTTTCTGTTTTTATCATCTTTTTGCTGTTCTCTCTCTCCTTCTGTCGTCCTCTTCTCGCACACATACTGTCCCTTCCGTCTGTCTGACTTTACACATCGTCTTTGTCTCTGGCTGCAGTCTGGCATTGGATGTCCATCTCAGTATTCAGCGCAGGCACTTGGCTGTAACAAACAAACTATAGCAACCACTGGAGTTACAAAACACTGGCGCTCATGTTTTCTTTCCAAACTCTCTCTCTCTCTCTCACTCTCTCGTGATCAAACAGGCCGGTCCTAGTATCACCTATGAAAGCCCCTTCAACTGCGTGGGGATCTAGTGATTTCTTAGACTACGCTTGCCATTAGAAAGCACACGAGAAAACCATATGGTGTGTCTAAAGTTAGCATGTTGTGGTCTCTCACTGACACATGGCACTACCCATATACTTGCTGTTTACCATTGCCTGTGGCTAGGCCATTAAATATTGAAAGTGATGTAGCATACTGATACTGCCATTAGCATGCTCAATGTGTGAGACAGGTGGTTGAGGCTGTCTTTCAAAATGCTGGAAATATGTGAACGGAAAATATGTGTAACTGTACCGTTTACTACACCGTACAGTGTAAATATTGTTAGAGTAAGCTGTTTATGTGTGCTCTGGGAAGGAGCACGCCAGTCAAATGCATACAGGCATATGCAGTCAGAAAGAAATGGCTGACTGGCCGCTATGGCTAACAAGCATATTATACACAGTGTGGATCCCAGAGACTCTATGGATCTGTTTGCAATCTGAGTGTGTGTGCAGAGCAATGTGTTACGCCTGCTGCTTTTTATGTGTTTACTGTGTGTAATAGCTGCTCATACGTTATACTCAGACTGGTTTGGATTACTGCGTTTCTACTGTGTTTGTACTGAGCAGGAAGAAAACGTATAGATTTATTTTAGTTAGTCTGATGTCATCAGTCCTTAATTTAAGCGGAAAATGCAACATGTCAGATCGCGGCACACGGGCCAAAGGAGCAGTTTTCCAGACAGTCGAGCAGCTATCTGTAAACTCTCCCTGAAACACAGTGTTTTAACAATTACATGAAAATGACAACATGCAGTACATGTCACACAGAAAGTGTCCTGCAAAACAAATCTTGTCTGGCATTTTACTTTGTTTTAACTGGCTTCTAACTTCAGTCCTCGACGTGAAGAAAATGTGTGCAGATTCTGCAACAAAGCCAAACTTCTGCCAAGCGTAAATAATACCTTGCAAAGAATACGTGTCACCGAAAAAGCGGACATTTTTAGGAAATGTAATGTTTTTGCAGGGCACTCTTGCCACATGTCAGCACAGTCGACAGATGAATTCAGGATATCCACGATGATATGTGAGAGAGTTTACAGGAAATGGACATATGAGCCAGAGTGTCAACACAAAATGGGGATGTATTTCCTGAACACATTAACACCAGAAGCTCCTATTCAGAATCAGAACACTGAACACAACAAACTTGTTAACATGTGTAGTTTTCATCATGCTGAAGTCTGAGCTTTTAAAAAGATTTTTTTAGCAAAATGCGCTGATGAGCCCTTTGTTCTTTGAATGTCCTCCTTCTTTCGACCGTAATAAATCTTTATAAAGTGAAAACAGAGATTATTTCTAATGGACTGGGTTTGTTGGTGTGTTCAGGAAATAAATCTTGGGATGCAAACACAAGGATGGATATAGAGAGCTTAGAGTGTGTTTGTGCTGGTGTGTATACCCTATATGTGTCGGATACGAGGAAACATTCAGGCATCCCTGGGCCTCTAGTAGGATCGTCGTTCACCAGGTAGGTGTCAGTAGCCTGAAAAACAGAAAGATGGTTATTTAATTAAAATGTTCTCAGTTTAGTTGCACAGTGATTTGGCCACATTGTTCGCGACTCTCTTCGGAAGCCAATCTCAAATGATTTCAGCACAAAGGTGCCAGAAATTCTAGCGCCTGCTTCTCTGTATGATGTTCAAATGAGAGGAATAGACTTTGCGATGAATTTTGGGATCATTAAAACATATTAATATTCACCAAAAACAATGTCGTACTGGGCTTTTGTGGTTCTTAAATAAATATTAGGCAACACCAGCCCGAAGAATATATGCAGCGAAAAGAAAACTGATTTTGAGAATTTTGTAAAATCCACAGAGACATTTGTGACCAATCATTTCCTGAAGTCACCCTGAAAAAAAACCTGGATTTTCTTGCTTCCTCTTTGTGATGCAGCTCTAAAATTTACCTGTAATATGTGAGACAGTCTCATAACCCCTGCTGGTTTCATTTCTCCACAGAAACACTTGCTTTATAAATCCTCAGTCAGATTGTCTGTAAGTACCACTGAGTATGCATGCATATGTGTGTAGGTGTGCATTCAGGGAGCTTCATTTGTATTCTAAGTCAAGCAGGCAGGCGGGCAGACAGGGTTCTGGCAGGGCCCGGAGCTGTGAAATAGGCTCTCCTTGCAGTTCTGCCGTTGATTGGATCAACCTATCCCACTCTACTTAGCCGAAGGGAGCCCAAATCCCACAGCCGCTGTGCCGTTCTGTGAAATCCTATTTCATTTCACAACTTTAACGGATAAAAAAGCATGCACACACGCTTGTGCCAGCCCAAGACCCCATGCCACATTTATTTAGTGAACAGGAGCAGAGAAAACACAGCGTATCTGGTTGTGAGGAAATGCTTGAATGCGCACGCATATAGTCTGACCCTCTTGAAAATATAATCACCCGTACGTATATACATTTTTTCCACACCCATGCGCTCTCGGCCTCGCACACGAACACGCAGCAGCACACACACAAGCACACACCAGTGCACACGTGCATGCCACTTACGCAGACACACAGACACAAACCCCATAATAAGAGCCAGACGTTGGCAGACCACACAGCCCTGAGTTGTGGTGAAAACAAAGGCTATTCATATCCTTCGCAATGAGAGGTCTGTACAGCTAACTCTCTTTCTCCCTCTCTCCCCCGTCTCTCCCCTCAGCTTTTATTACAGATAATCTGCACTCGCAAACCTTCCATTTTTCTGCAATTGTGCGATTTCTAATCATCTTTATTAGTCCATAAACATGTTTTTTTTTATTTTTAGTCTCTTTTTATTGCCGAGGCCCTCGACTCCTTGAGGGGGCAACACAGTGCCTATTGTTGAGTCTCAAGATGATGATGAAGCCAGGAGCAGAGTGAAAGAGGCCTGCTGATAAGACAGCAAAGCATTCTGGGATTGGGGTAGCAGAGTTCCTCAAATGCACGCAAGCACATACGTACAAGCTAAAGAACGCACACATGAGACAAAATGCGAGCGCTCAAAGTCTGCCAGGCCACATGTGTCTGATAATGAAATGATGCATCTGATTGGCTGCCGGTCAGAATAATGGCTTGGATCCACAGCACCTGCGCGGGGGTCCGCACCAGTGCGAGCCTGCCGACTACCAGCGAACAGACCACAATGCATCAGGTGTGCAGCAGGCTCTGTGATTGGCCGTCCTAGGCCAGAAACAGGGTCAGGTGCACTAGCAAGCCTTTCCTGATTGGTTGAGCCGAACCCAAAAAGCTGCGGGTGGGAAAGAGCTGTTTTCATTGGCTGCCACTGCCTCATTCTGCTGGTGAATGGGTGTCTGGGTGGATGGCACCGGGACAACTGGGAGTGTGTGAGGAAACATACTGACTATTTGTGAAAAATCTTTGTACATATGTAGCTCTTCATATCCACAGAATCTCAGCCTTACCCAACCTTCAATTCTGACTTCAGGAGGAACAATATAAAGCACACAAAAAGCAACTGCACTCTAACAATAGGTAATTTGCTCTCATTTCATATTAACCAACCGACAAAGAGGAATTTAAATGCCCTCTTTATGTTGTCAGCCAAAGAAACAGGTGTTGATGAACCTCAATCCCATTGTGCAACAGTGAATAACATGAAGCTAATGAATAGGCTAAGCTCTGTACCTGTCACTGGGGAGGCCAGAACATACTGACTCTCTTTGTAGTAAACCCCTCAAAAACTCCAGGCCCCCAAACACTCTCTCCTGCAGCAGTGTATGAATTATATATTGTACTATATATATAGAACATATGCCCGGCCCATATGGCCAGCCCTGAGCGAAAAAATCTCAAAGCCCTCCTTAATTAACATTTTAGAGGGAAGATTCGGAGGCGGGAGATTGAGTCAGTGACCTATTTGGAGTCCATCATCGCCCAATGCAAATGTGTTAATTGAGACAGATTTTCCTACTCCACAGATATGTGGAGTAGTGGATGCAGAGGAGGATTTTTATTTTATTTTTTTGTCTGAGCCATCTGATCTAAGGTAGGGGTATAGGATCTGTTTAAAAACTGTCTCTCCACCAACAAAAGAAGACACTTCTCTTTCACTTTCTCCCTCAGTCTTCCCTTGGCTCACTCTCTATCTGTCTCTTTCTCTCTCTGGGTATATGTGTTGATGACCATATGGCCAAATTCTTTGGAGGTGAGATCTCCGAAAACCTGCTCACACACTCGCGCATACGCTCACACATGTACTTACACACACACACCTCCACAGAGCTTTGTGTATGAAAGGCCCTGATGGTGGAATTTGTTCTCAGATGGCTCCATTTTAAAGCACATGAATGGCAGCATATCAATGATCCTCCTCTCTATCTTTCCGTCTCTCTGCATCTCACATTAGCAGTTACACACGGACACACACCACCTACACACACACACAAAACTCGCACCACTCACACACACCTGGTGCAGTCCTCTTCTTGTTTCCAAATAGGTTTTATTCTGGCCTCCGCACAATCGTCAGCCGCAACCATTATCAGCGCTGTCAGTCCATCTTTTTAAAAAACCATAATTATTATCACCGCCATTGTGTCTTAAACACGTTTTTATCATCAGGATTTGGTGGTTGAGAATAACATTGCCAAGTTTAAGGCACAGGATGAAAATGGGGGGGTGGGGGGGTGGGGAGAGGAAAAGAGACGGTCCAGCCAACCTGCGTGAGATGGCAACCACTTCAAAGACGCCAGGCCGCACCGGCGATCTGTTCCGTGGTGTGTGAGGAGTGTATGAAAGGCAGAAATGGCCGCCGTGTGAGTCCCTGCCAAAGCTACCTCGGGGAAAAATGTTGGAAAAATACGATTTTTCACACAGCCATCTCAGGGGGGGCTGACGAGAAAACGGGGAGTCTAAGAAAGAGGATGAGAAACCGAGGGGCTGCATTAAAAAAAAAAAAAAGATCGATAGATAGATGGCTGAGCAGAGTGGGGCTAATTATTTCACTCCACTTGTGGGTCCTGAAGGTTTAGTTGGGTCAGAAGTACAGCCAAGATGCAGAGCCGAAGATTGCATTTGGCTTAATTGTGCAGTTGTGTTTTACACAATAGTAAATGGTGGGATTCTGGATAAGGCGTGCGGCACATGGTGTGAACAGTGAGTCTGTTAAGAGGGCCTGACTGCAGGAGGCAGCCACGTAAAACTATTTCACATGACTTAAGCAAAAAACATTTGACTTATGTCAGATATTCAACTGTGTGTGTGTGTGAGGTTGGAATCAAAGGTGAGGTGAAACTCTGCATGCCTGCTTAATAGATGTGAAACTATGCCAGCCCTAACAATAGCTCGTCCCGACTTCATGTAAGAAAAAACAACTATCTGTTTTCCAAAATTGTGACGGTGAAACAAGTTTGAACAGAGCGCATGTTGTGACTCACCCCAAGATTCACTCGGCCTGGCAACTACTGATCTTGCTAGACAGGATAGGCTACGGACTGTGGCCTGTAGATAGTACCAAGCCAGTTGTAACACTGAACTTGCCGGGGCTACAACATTTCACTGTGACACTGCTTGCACCACCTCCCCCGTACATTTGGTTACCCAATGCCACTGGCACCTCTTTTCCTGCATGGATCCTCATGCAAGCTTTTTTTAATGGCCAAACCACACTCAGTTAAGGTCTAGCTGCACTGGCTAAGTGCATTTAACAATGAGGTTTGGGCTGGTACAATCAGCCCTTTGTGTCACACGAGGACTGATCCATGGGGAGATTTTCTTGTGGTTATGGTTCTAATACAGCAGAGTTTACCACAAAGACTAGGAAGCATAGAGTTACATTACAGCGCACACACACATGCACACACTGTATGACTCAATAAAGCAGCGTGTTGAGCTCTTTTCAAATGTCTCACCCACTTCCAACTCAACTGAAATGATACTCTAAAAATTGATGTAATAATATGGCAAGGTTCACGCCCACCTCCCAACTTGGCACCAGCAACTTTCTTGACTTTTATTTGACTGACAGATTTTGTGGTTGGCAGGTTTTTCTCTGCAACAACCGCAGCGCAACCAACTGTGAAATTATAGGCCCACAATCAAAACAAAACGAGGATTGTAATATCACTGCCAGTTATAAACCATTGTCTAATGCCTTGCTTACCTGCAAAAATAAAAGACAGATAATTGGAGGGCTGACATCAGGAAATGCACGCGGAGGGCGATTTGACATTCGGAGCCGTTTGAGGCCTGCTGGTGCTGTGGTGCAGGTATGACAGGGCGCCCTGGCAACTTAGGCCGACAGACATATTTGGCAGGTGACCTCTTAAAAGTTACGTAACACAGATATTTAAAACACACGGAAATATGTGTTTACATCCTACTGATGTGACAGAATGTGTGGACAGGGTGCCCTTCATGGGTACAAGAATCAAGTTATGAAGATGATAAAAGTGCTCAAGCAAAGCGAGTAAACACTTGTCACAGATGGCGTTACTGTACAAGAAGCATTTACTTCATTTAATAACACTGGACATCCTCTTCACTCTGAACCTGGCTTTGTATTGAACACTTGTGGCAAAGAGAAAATTACAGTGGGCCTTTTGTAATGTATTCAATCAGCATTAAACGCTCATATGAGGAGATTTCAAATCCTATTTTCTGTATTGCTTATAATTTCTGTGTTTATTATATTTAAGTCTCTGTGTAATGTTTGCCTTTATTAGCGGGACAAATACACTGCTGTTTCAAAAATCTAATCAGCGTTTTAGTCTATATGAGCTATTGCATTTTATTTCTCGGGAACAACTTATCTAACACAAACTTGCCAGAGGGTTACTGGGTGAGGTTTTTTTTAATGTGTGTTTAATAGCATTAATATGCACAAACTGCAAAGAAAACTTTGATCAAGTCTGCAAATAATTATAGGAGTACATTTGCAAAATACTGAATATTTTTTATAATCTACTCTGTAATGTAACTAAAGCTGCTCATCATCACCCTTCAATATTTAACAGATTTAATAGAAATGTATGTGAAATGATAAAAAAATAAATTAAATTATGGCATCCTTCACTTGAATCTCTCAGCCTGATCATAAAATATCATTGAGGTCACAGTTTCACGATTCCATTTAAATGCAAAAGCAGTAAAAGCTGATGAAACCTTTGCTACAGTTACAGAATCATAAGCTGCACACTCAGAGAATAAGCAGTGATTAAAACCATGTGTTCTTCCGCAATAATAATGCAACCGTTCAACCGTTCATGTCGGTAATAAAATATAACATTTATGTCTCTGAATGCTGCTGGATTTAAAGAGATACTTAGCTGATCATCATCCGATTTTCAGATCAACATGAAACGCAGCTGAGGTGCTCTAATTCGTGCTACTTTACTGTATAATCACTCTCACCACTTGTTCCGGGGGCACAAAGACGGTCTGTGTGTCACCTCACCTCCCCACCCCCTTGTAGTCGCTATAAAGTGTCATCAGCTACGCAAATGAAGTGCCCATTGATAAAAAGAGCAGCCGCCTTCCGAGAGAAAAGAAGCAGTCCGGGTGCAAGGTGGAGGACGGTGCAGCAGTCGTGCGCCACGCGGACTTTTTTTTTTTTTTAAGGATTCTTACAGCATAATAATAATCGCCATGATAATAAATATCGCCCACAGAGTGTCTGTGCGTGCTGGCCTTTCAGATCTGCTCAGTCTGTGGTCGCATTTGTGTTTTATTCTGTTTGATCTGAGCAGCGCAGGAAGATCAGCCTCCACGTTGTCAGTCGGTGTCTGCAGGGCCACTCAAACGCCTCTGCAAACACTTCAGCAGCACATTGTTCACGCTTCACAGAGGATACACTGATTTAAACCAGGGAAATTATTATTAAAAATGCATATATATGTGTGTGTGTGTGACATATACATAGGCTGATTACTTCGGTTGTGGATTTGAGGGAGAACATTTCATGAAAATGGCACCGAGAAAAGCGCAGTTTAAAAAAAACATTCAAGTTGGACTTTTAAAAAAGTAGAGATTTTTGTGAAAATACGTTGTTGTGGGAAAATATCTGTCAGTGAGCGCAAGTTATGAAATGTTTTTCAAAGTTTGGTCATTCAGTGTGAATTTAGATGCTCTGCAAGGATCAGAATTGGCAGGCAAAGCAGGTGGTTACTTTAACGCATAACGCACACCTATTCTCTCTCTGTTACACACTCACACACACACACACACACACAGGTGTGTCGTAGTCATCTGTGGCCTCACTCAGAGCCAAACGTATCTCCAATAACGTCCAATCATTCACAAAGAAATTCAAGAGCTCAAACAAGTGCAGGAATG